>NW_007065771.1:0-1644 GCF_000164805.1 Carlito syrichta | reverse complement strand
GTAGTCAATATCTGTCTGGGGATGGGGAGATACCCCTTATTAACAAGGGTGCCTGAACAATGCACATTTGTATACCTAACCCTTAACTGTACCCCACAATTTCATAATAAAAAATATGTTAAAAAAAGAACAGATGCTACACTTGATGTCAGCCAAAAGGCCAAGAAGCGCTACAACGGCTTTTGAGTTGGAGTCTCACTCTGTCGCCCAGGTTGGAGTGTAGGGGCATGCTCACTGCCACTGCAGCCTTGACCTGCTGGGCTCAGACAGTCCTTGCACCTCAGCCTTCCAAGTAGCTGGAACTACAGGCATGTGCCATTTGGTGATATTTTAAACCATCTCCCTTGTTGTCCTCTGCCCTCTGCATGTTGCACTGGTTCTGTCTAGACCAACTACAGGCACATCTGTCATCCCGGGACTTCCTTTATCCGGGGCTGGAATCCAATCCTGCCTCACATGTCTTTCTCTTTACTGTTTTACTCCTCATTTCTGTTTGTGTATTTGCTGGTTTTGAAATTCAGATTGGGGGGGCACACCTCATCAACAGGGGTACCTGCACGATGAATGTTTGTATAACCAACCCTGAATTGTACCCCACAATTTGAAAATTTAAAAAAAATTTTTTTAAATTCAGATTTGGCTAGGCATGGTGGCTCACACCTGTAATCCGAGCAGTTACGGAGGCCAAAAGTGGGAGGATGGCTTGAGCCCGCGAGTTTGAGACCAGCCTGGGCAACTCAGTGAAAGTTCATCTCTACAAGTCAAAAAATTAGCCGGGCGTGGTGGCAGGCGACCATCGTCCCAGTCACTCGGGAGGCTGGGGTGCAAGGATTGCCGGAGCCCAGGAGGTGGAGGACGCGGTGAGCTGTGATCATGCCACTGCTCTCCAGCCCGGGTGACAGACTGAGACCCCCAACTCGGGCTTATTGAGGCACAATTTACAGCGTATACACTTCCCCTTTGTTAGATGGGCCCGTCTAGGAGTTTTGGCCAACACATGCGGTCTGTAAACACAGCCATCTGTCCCCTGGCCCCCGATCAGCTGAAGCTGGCGATTTCACCACCCAAGTCAGGTGGGCCACTCCTCCGTTCCAAACCCTTCTCATTTGGGGGCAAAGCCAAAGCCCTCGGGGGCCTACAGACCCCAAGTGGCCCGCACCTAGCCTCACGGGCCTCGTCCACGCCGCGCTTCCCCTTGCACACTCTGCTCGGCCAGCGGGGCCTTCGCCCTTTCTGGAATGGCCAGGCCCGCTCCTGCCTCAGGGCCGGCACTGGTCTTCCCTGTCGGGAGCTCCCTCCCCCGGCTCCACCTGGCCCACGCCTGACCTCCTCCGGGTGCTGCCCAAATGCCACCTCCTCCGAGAGGCCTTCCTGTGCGCCCACTGAAAAGGGCATGCCCCCTTCTCCCCACCCGCGTGCCGCTACGGGCGTGGGGCGAGACTCCGGCAGGTGCCCCTTGGTGGAGGCACCCCCCAAACGGCAAGGCGTGCCAGATGTGCCCGGAGTTGGGGGCGATGGAAGCCCCTGGCGGCTCTAACCGCTGCAGCGACGGGATCCCCCGCCTGCCCCCGCGCCGAGGGAGCCGGGCGGAAGCCGGGAGCCCGGGCGTCCCCTGGAGACCCCGGGCCGCGCGCTGGGTGGGGC
>NW_007065770.1:0-2076 GCF_000164805.1 Carlito syrichta | reverse complement strand
TTGAGTATAGATAGCAACTGTATACTACTGCTTAAAATGAATTGTCCCGATTTGTGTCTTTTTCCCTGCAGCGGTATGTGTAGATCTCTGGCATGTTTCCTTTCTGACCATGTTTGCGTTTTCTCATGTGTTAGTGTTACGTTGGAGTTGTTGAAATGTATCAGACACCTACTCTGCACAATGAATGGTACCTGCTGTCAATCTCTCTCTTGTGGGGGCGGGGCTCCGGGTCCCTCGCCATTGCGGGGCTGCAGCGCCCTGGCGTGAGGACGGCGCGTCGCGTCCCGGCCGCGTGACCTGCTGGGTTGACGCGATCCTTCCTCAGAATCCTGCCTGCGAGCACCGAGGCGCAACGCGGTTCCGCCTCCCGGGCCGCGGCCTCCCACGGAGTGCTTCGGACTCCCGCGCTGCGGGAGCCCAGAGTGTGACTTGCGGCGACTGGGACGACCGCGGAGCTGGGCCCCCCGCTGGCCGCGGAGCTGGGCCCCCCGCTGGCGGCGGAGCCGGGCCCCCCGCAGGCGGCGGAGCTGGGGCCCCCCTACCACGTCGAGGGAACGTGAGTCAGGCCGCTCTTGGACATGGACCCTTAACCGTGAGTTCACAGACTCTTCTTTTCTTGTATTTTCTAACCTGTGTTGTGGCTTTTGCTGGAAGTGCAACTGCTGGATTATGCATGAGAGTATCCCGTTTTCTGAGAAGTGTGTGTGGAAGGACGGCCCTATTCCCACGGAATGTATGTGGCCATAAATGTGTCCACTGATTCCTCAGTGTTCGTTCTGTTCCATGGATCAATCGTTAGGGTTTTATACCATTGCCTCTGTGTTTGGTTTACTGGACTTTGGTGAAAGCAGAAAGTGTGAAACCCTACACTTTGCCCATTTTGAAGAGAGTTTGGGCTATTGCCGGTCTCATGCAATTCTTCTGAAAGACTAGACATTTGGGTTTTGGTCGAGATTTCTTTGTGTTTTTAATGCGTTGTGTAGTAGTGGCATCTTCCCACGTCATGGTTTTTATTTATTGAACCGAGCATTTCCTTTCCATTGGCTTATGTCCTCTGCAGTGTCTATCAGCATGAGTGTGTACTGTTTAGTGTACTGTTCTATTGTCCGCTTAACTTTGTTTTTGTACTATTTTGTGGTTTTGGCTGCTACGGTAATTGAATTGTTTCCTTAGTGGTTTCTTCAGGTGGACTTTGAAAGTGTAGAGAGACACCAGGTGTTTGTATGTTGAATTTGTGTCCCGCAACAATGCTGAATTTTGAGTTCTGAAAGGGTGAGTGTGTGTGTGTGAGTGTGTGTGTATGTGTGTGTGTGTCTGGTGAACTTGTTGGAGCTGTCTATACGTAGCGTCGTGTCTATGAGAACTGAGTTAACTTTACTCCCTTCGTCTCCCGTGAGGATACCTTGAAAAATTGTTTTTTGTTTAATCGTTCTGTTCAGCATTCTTAACCCTATCTTGAAGGGAAGTGGTGGAAGACTATATCCACGTATACTTCTTGATCTTCAGGGAAAAGCTGAAAGTTTCACCGTGGAGTAATCATGATAGTTTTGTGTGTTCCTATGTGGCCTTTATCAGGTGAAGGAGGTTGTCTTCTATTCTGAGTTACATTTTAGTGTTTGTATCATGAATCAGTGTGAATTTTTCTCAAATCCCTTCGACCTCAATAAGGAAGGTTGTATGTGGCTACTTTTATACTGCTAGTGCGGAATTTTCCTTTGTTGAGTTTTGTTGAAATGACATTTACGTTTTGTACGTTGTGCTACACATGTTTCCCAGAAATCAATCCCACTTGGCATGGTTTCTAATTGAATTCATTTTACTATACGTGGCTGAGGATTGGTGTCCGAAATGCCGATGAATGCCTTCCAATGAATAATTGAAGAAAAAGCCTAGAGATTCCACACCTGCACCAACAGTATGGGAGCTCGGTGGACATCCGCTCGGAGAACAATCCTAGCCCATGATAGCTGCTGCTTTCCAAAAGCTCTTGAAAGTCTCTGGAAGTTGTCCTAAGTTAGGCATCCAAGCCACCAGACAGGTTTGGTCTCCGAGAGAGCATTGAGAGGAGGTGGCACA
>NW_007065769.1:1612-11608 GCF_000164805.1 Carlito syrichta | reverse complement strand
ACACACACACACACACACACACACACACACACACACACACACACAGATCCTATAGCTTTAATTTAAAAATTTTAGTCATGAGACAGTAAAGTCTAAATTAGCCAGTATATAAACAGACAGTTGGAGCTAAATTATATTTCTGGCAAAATGAGACAAGTTGAGATAATCTGTTTAGGTGTTAAAGCTTTTTACCAATTAATTTTGGAGAATACCTTTACCGTTTTTCATTTGCCCTTGATAGGTAACTTTTTGAAGGCTATGAGCAAAGTAGTTTCCATAGCAGTTTAAAATAAACCTCTTTAACACTTGCCCCCTTTTTCTGTCTCAAATGAGATTAGGGGTTAATCCTAGTGTTTACATGTAATTGGAATGCTATAAGAAAAACAATGTTCAAGCAGGCATTGGCCTGTTTTTGTTTCAATTTGTAACTACAAGAACAGTTATAGTAGTGAGGTTTTATATTAATACAAATGAAAGAAGTCAGTACACTCAGAGTAAGCAGAAAATAAAAGAGAGATAGAGGGGCTAGAAGTCTCTACGTGCCAGCATTTCATTCAGACTTTTTAATCCTATAATTGGTTTTTGGAGAAATTGAATAATGGCCATTTAAGCTCTGAATTTCTCTTGATGTAATTTTCCCATCAGTTTAAGAATGTGCATGGGCCAAAATACGTAGCTAGCTGGGGTCCCAGAAAACCTGGCATGCCTTTGTATGTGAGAATCTTATTCCATTTCTTATTAATCTCCCAAGAGCCAAGAAAATCCTATTCCTTGTTGCATTAAAAATTGAAGAGTATACTCTGCAGAAAGACAAAATGCCTTTATTCCAGAAAGGACTTGTTAGAAAAGGCAAAAAGTCTTTTATTATCCCAGGAGGGATTCAAGGTCCTTTATTAAGATGGTCTTATCCAAATCAGATCCCAAATTAAGTCACCAAGGCATCTACCAAGAAAAAGGAGACTCAGCCTGACAGAAGACCACCAGGAAAAAAAAGGTAAGCTGTAGAAGTGGAGATCTCAAAGGGTTCTAGTGAGTACTGCACAATGGTTTCAAGAATTTTCAATTTCTTCCAATGGTGATCATGCTTCAAATCTCACTTCTGATGCCAGCTATGTCAACCTTAATAACAGATGGAGAGAGATTCTCCAAAGATACTGAGTTTAATTCAGGAGTGCCCAGGGGATTTGCAAATCTTGGCTATGCAGGCTATGGGGACCATAGACACATCCAAAGAGGGTGAAGTAAGGGGAAGAATCTGGGGACTACAATAATTGTGTTCACAGCCTTAGTTGCTCTCTTCTTGGCAGTGCAAAGAGCAAGTGAATATGATTAAATCTCATGTGCTCATAGATACTTGGCTGTTGATGTTTTGTAGAAATTTCTCCTTAAACCCAACCAAGAATCAAGGTCCATCCCAACACTCACCATATACAGTCTAAGCAATGGCTTCTGGCCCTTATTCTCTACTACTGACTGGAAATATTTTCAATTACTACACTTTTGTTCCCTTCTCCTCCATCTCAGGAAACTAAACATATTCAAAACTATCTTGCTCTTTCTCTTGCAGGCCTAATCTTGGTGAATGATGCCACTATTCACCTTCAGAGCAAAAAATGATATGGTCATTTACACTATTCCTTACCCAGCTGTGCTTCCCATCTACATTTAGTGACCAAGTCTTATTGACTCACCTTCTGTTAAAAGTTTATATCTGAAGACTTCCGGCAAGATGGTGACTGGGAAGTTTGGTCTGTGAGACCCTCCATGAAAGAGAACACACATAAAGACTCTAGCTTTCCCCCAGGGGACTGCAGCTCCCATTGTTGGCAGCCTGCTCTTCACACGGTGCTTGGCCATGGCCTCAACCACCTCAGCCATCTGAGCCATGGCAGAGGCTGCCAATGCTGCCTCTACCATCCCACCGGCTCTGGACCATAAAGCTCCCCCAAGCAAGCTCTACTGAAACTACCTCCACCACTACCACTGCCACGCACTACTCCTCACCCAGAGCCAGGCTTGTGGAGCTCCTTTCACGCACCGTGAAGGGGCGGCTGACACTGCCACTACTGTTGTCTGCTCCCTCCCATCCTGGGCAGCCTCTGACTTCCACCCAGGCCAGTTTGCATTGCCTGGCAGTCTCCAGTTGCAGTGGAAAAAGATCAATTGGAGCGGTGAGACCAGCACCACCAGCTTGGGATGCAAGGTAACAACATCAAAATGGGAAGGACAGAAACTCCTTCCCCTTGCTAAATAGGCACAGGCCAGATTTGAGTGGCAATTTTGGCAGGCAGCCCAGATCTGAACCACCCTCCATAGCAGGTCCGGGGCAACTGACCCCAACTGTGAACAAATCTACCAGCCTGCAAAGACAGCTAGAAATCAGTGCTGAAAGGACATTGGACTTAAAAGAAAAGTCTCAGAGTGTGCTTGGTTCCCTGTTTATTTTATTTTATTTTTTATTCTTTGTTTTTTTTGTCTTACCCATCTTGTTTTCTTTCTCTTCTTACTCTTATCAATAATGTTTACATACTTGCTTTGGTTCTGTTAGTTTACTGACTTTATTCTATTCTTTTTTTTCTCTTTAGGCCCTATCTTTGTTTAGAGGAATAGCACACCAATAAGGTGGTTGGTTAGCTTGTATGCTTACATGATTGTATGTTTTAGTTTTTTCATATGGTTGTTGGTGAGTTCGTTGTTGTTGTTGTTGTTTTTCTTTTTACTTGTTTCAGTCTTTGTGTCTCTTTTCATTTGTTAGTCAGTACGTTTGTCTGTTTTCACTCTTACTCCTCTCTCTCTCCACCTCCCTCTTTCCCCTACTCCCTGCTCCATTCTTTTCCCCCCTTTTAACCTCATTTTGCTTTCAGGGAGTAAACTTATAACCCCACTGCATGGACAGATTGCAAGGCAGTGGGAAGTGGGTTCCAGATTATCCATACACCTGTCAACAGATACTAGGATATGCAGATAGATTTTGAATCACAGCTTCCCCTTAATTAAATCTCAAAACTGCAAAAAGGACCACCCCCAACCTACAGTCCAGCTCCAGAATTGAACAAAGCAAGAGGACATACAGAAGGAAGGCTAGGAGATTGAACATACAGAAGTAAAAGCAACCCCTCCACCCCTGAACAACAGAATTAAAGAAGATGGGGGGAAAGTAGGAAGGAAAAATCTGCACAAATGAAGAAAAACCAAAAGAAGAATATAGGACCCACACAGATCCCTGGGAGGCCAGACACTGAGAAAAGAGACTTCATAATGCAAACAATGAAGAGCCCATAGAATGAATGGACACATGAAACAAACCAAGATATCAAGACATTAATAGAGAGAATTTTTTTAAAATTAAGAAATAAAATGAAAACAGGAAGGAGCTGATAACAGAAATAACAGCAGTAAAAAATACTGTGAGGGAAATAAATAAACTAATAAGCATGGAAAGCAGAATTAGCCAAGTAGAAGAAAGTATCTCAGAGCTTGAAGACCAAAATACAGAACTAACCTAAACTGTCAAAAACATAGAAAAGAAGCTTAAAAAGACAGAACAAAACCTTCAAGAGATGAACGATTACTTCAAGAGAGTGAACCCTAGAGTAATTGGACTTCCTGAGGCAGAAAGAGAGACAGAGACCACAAGGGAACAAATATTCCATGAAATTATTCAAGAAAACTTCCCTCGCCTCATCAGTGATGTGAAAATTCAAACACAAGAGATTCAGAGAACCCCTGCAAGACAACAAATGAGAAGACCAACTCCCAGACACATAATAATTCACCTAAACAAAGTAGGTATAAGAGAAACAATCCTAAAGGCAGCAAGAGAAAAAGGTCAGACTACCTACCATGGAAGATCAATTAGAATAGCAGCAGATTTATCTACAGAAACCTTTTGGGCTAGGAGAGTTTGGAGCCAAATCTTCAAAGTTCTCAAAGATAAACAATTTCAATCAAGAATAACCTACCCAGACAAGCTAAGCTTCATCAGTGAGGGAGAATTAAAATCTTTCACAGACATCCAATCCCTAAGGATTTATGCTGCCTCCAGACTGCCTCTATAAGAAATACTTAAGAAAGTATTAAACACAGAAGAAAAGGAGAAAAGAACAACAACCTTCTTCACAAGAGTACAGGGAAAAGATGGAAAACACACATGAATCAACCCAAAAACCAAAGGAAAGACAACAAATAAACAGGAACAATAACAACTCTATAAGAACCTCATGACAGGGATAAACTCTCACATTTCAATAATTAGCCTGAATGTGAATGGACTAAATGCACCACTAAAAAGACACAGAAGGGTGGGCTGGATAAGAAACCATGATCCCATTATTTGCTGCATTGAGGAGACTCATCTCACTACAAGGGACACACACAGACTCAAAGTTAAAGGATGGAAAGCAGGTTTCTAGGCAAGAGGATCACAAAAGAAGGTAGGAGTTGCACTCTTAATATCAGACAAAATAACCTTTAAGCTATCAAAAATTAAAAAAGACACTTAAAATTAAAATTTAAAAAAGGACACTACACAAAGATAAAAGGTTCAATCCATCAATAAAAAATATCCATCCTAAATATATATGCACCCAACACAGGAGCATCAGCATTTATAAAAAACTACTAAATAAACTTCAAAAAGATATTGATTCTAATACTATTATAGCAGGGGACTTAAATAACCCACTGACAGCCCTAGATAGATAATCGAGGCAAAAAATCAACAAGGAGATCTAGAACCTAAACTTGACACTTGACCAAATGGACTTGGTTGATACCTACAGATTATTCCACCCAACAACCACAGAATATACATTCTACTCATCACCACATGGAACATACACCAAGATTGATCACATTCTTGGCCACAAATCAAGCATAAACAAATTCCACAAGGTTGAAATCTTGCCATGCACATTCTCAGACCACAGTTGAATAAAAATAAATATTAAAATCAACAACATTTCCCCCAAACTCACGAAGACATAGACACTAAACAGCATGATGCTGAACAAGGACTTGGTCAACACTGAAATCAAAGAAGAAACTGAAAGATTCCTGGAAACAAATGAAAATGAAGAAACATCTTACCAAAACCTCTGGGATGCCATGAAATCAGTTTTAAGAGGGGTATTTATATCTCTACAAGCACACATCAAGAAAATGAAAAGATCACAAGTGGAGAGCCTAACAAATCACCTAAAGGAGCTAGAAAGAGAAGACCACCAAAACCCCAACTTTAGCAGAAGAATCCAAATCACAAAAAAAAAGAGCCCTAATATGGGACATAGAGGACAAATATATCATAGAAAATATCAACAAAACAAAAAATTGGTTCTTTGAAAGAATTAACAACATTGATGGGCCCCTAGCCAGAATGATCAAGAAAAAGAGAGAAAAAGCCCAAATAAACACAATCAGAAATACAAAAGATCAAATCACAACTGACCCTGAAGAAATACAAAAGATTAACAGAGATTACTATGTACACCTATATGGAAAAAAACTTGAAAACCTAGATGAAATAGAAGTTAAAACAAGAAAACATTGAGACACTAAATAGGCCAATAACAACCCAGGAAATCGACTCTGTTATACAAAAAATACCTACCAAAAAAGCCCTGGATCAGATGGCTTTCCAGCAGAATTCTATAAAACGTACAAGGAAGAGATAATACCAATCCTATTGAAAGTATTCCAAGTTGGGCTCAGTGGCTCAGCCTGTAATCCCGTGCCTTAGGAGGCCGAGGTGAGTGAATTGCCTGAGCCCGCCTGTTTGAAACCCACCTGGGCAACTTGGCAAGATCTCATCTCTACAATAAATCAAAAAATTAGCTGGGTGTTGTAGTGTGCACCTGTAGTTCCAGCTACTTGGAAGGCTGAGGTGAAAGGATCACCGGAGCCCAGCAGGTCGAGGCTGCGGTGGCCAGGAGCATGCCACTGCACTCCAGTCTGGGCAATGGAGTGAGACTTCAACTCAAAAAAAAGAAAGAAAAAAGAAAGAAAGAAAGAAAGTATTCCAGGCAATTGAGAAAAATGGAATTCTCCCCAAATCATTTTATGAAGCTAACATTACACTGATACCCAAACCAGGTAAAGATCCAACAAAGAAAGAGAACTACAGGCCAATATCCCTTATGAACATAGATGCAAAAATCCTCAACAAAATTCTAGCAAATTGAATCCAAAAACACATCTCAAATATTATCCATGACCAAGTAGAGTTCATCCCCAGGATGCAGGGCTAGTTCAAAATTCGCAAGACCATAAATGTCATTAAATACATCAATAGATGTAAAAGCAAGAACCACATGATTATCTCATTAGATGTAGAAAAAGCTTTTGGTAAAATCCAGCATCCCTTCTTGATAAAAACCCTCAAACATCTTGGTATAGAAGGAACATACCTCAAAATAGTAAGTGCCATCTATAGCAAACTCACAGCTAGCATTTTGCTAAATGGTCAGAAACTAGAACCATTTCCCCTGTTAACTGGAACAAGACAAGGCTGTCCATTCTCACCCCTCTTGTACAATATTGTGTTGGAAGTCCTAGCTCAGGCAATTAGACAAGAAAAGGAAATCAAGAGTATCCAAATAGGAAAAGAGGAAGTCAAGCTATCTCTCTTTGTTGATGACATGAGCCTACACCTTGAAAATCCAAGAGAATCTGTCAAGAAACCTACTTGCACTGATAAAGGACTTTGGGAAGGTCTCAGAGTACAAAATAAATGTGCAAAAGACAGTTGCATTCCCCTATGCCAAAAACAAGCAGGCACAGAACCAAATAAAAAGCACAATCCCATTCACAATAGCCACCAAAAAAATGAAATACCTTGGCATCTTCCTAACCAGAGAAGTGAAAGACCTTTACAATGAAAATTACAAAACGCTGCTTAAAGAAATCCAAGAAGACACAAACAAATGGATAACTATTCCATGCTCATGGATCGAAAGAATCAACATTGTTAAGATGTCCATCCTACCAAAGGCAGTCTGCAGATTCAATGCAATACTCATTAAGCTACCAACATCATTCTTCTCAGACCTAAAAATAACAATACAGAAATTCATATGGAAACATAAACGACCATGAATAGCCAAAACAATCCTTAGCAAAAGAAATAAAGTGAGAGGTATCACACTTCCAGACTTCAAACTTTATTATAAGGCTACAGTAATCAAAACAGCCTGGTATTGGTACAAGAACAGGCATATAGACCAATGGAACAGGATAGAGATTCCGGAAGCAAAGCCTCAATTCCTCATCCAACTCATCCAAAGCCTGCAACAACAACCACTGGGGAGAGGAGAACCTATTCAGTAAATGGTGCTGGGAAAACTGGCTGACCACATGCAGAAGATTGAAACAAGAACCCTACCTATCACCATACACAAAAATTAACTCTAAATGGATCAAAGACCTGAATGTAAAATCTCAAACTATAAGAATCTTAGAAAGCTCAGGAGACACCCCTATGAAAATCGGAACTGAGAACCAATTCAAACTATAAGAATCTTAGAAAGCTCAGGAGACACTCCTATGAAAATCGGAACTGAGAAAATCGGAACCAATTCCTATTCAGAACCCTCAAGGCCAATACCTTAAGAAATAAAATAGACAAGTGGGACCTCATCAAATTAACAAACTTCTGCAAAGCAAAAGAAACCATCAAGAAAGCAGGGAGACTGCCCACAGAATGGGAAAAAATATTTGCCAACTGTATATCTGACAAAGGCCTAACATCTAGGATCTACAAGGAACTCAAATGTGCCGAAAGGAAAAAAAAACAAGCAGTCCCTTTAAAAAGTGGGCAAAAGACATGAATAGACACTTCTCAAGAGAAGATGTATGGGCAGCCAACAGACACATAAAAAAGTGCTCAGCCTCACTCATCATCAGAGAAATGCAAATCAAAACCACACTGAGATACCACCTAACCCCTGTAAGAATGGCCATCATTAATAAAACAAACAACAACAGATGCTGGCGAGGATGTGGAGAAAAAGGAACACTTCTACACTGCTGGTGGGAATGCAGACTAGTACAACCTCTTTGGAAGACAGTGTGGTGATTTCTGAAAGAACTAGAAATTGACCTTCCATATGACCCAGCAATTCCCCTATTGGGAATATACCTGGAGGATCTCAAATTATTCTACAAAAAAGATACTTGCACATGTATGCTTGTTGCAGCTCTATTCACAATAGCAAAAACATGGAACCAACCGTGTTGCCCATTGAAGCTGGACTGGATAAAAAAAAAAAAAATGTGGGAAGGGGAACAAGATGGTGATGGCATAGGTGAACTGATGAGATACTCCGAACGTGAGTTCCCAAAAAAGGCTATTACTTCTCTTCCCCCACCCCCCAGCCCAACACCAGCCATCCTGGTGTGAGGCCCAGGGACCTTCGGTCCCATGCAAGGCCAGATATTGCGGCCCCCTACTGCTGCTGTTCCACTGCATGTGTGGGAGTCTTGGGTCCCAACCCCCTCCAGCTCCTGTCCTGGCTACATCGTCTCCAGCTTGGCACCCCACACCAAGCCACTGGTCACACAGGGAGGCTCTGGGTGCCCGCCCCTCAGAGACACCAGTCCCATTCCTGGCTGAAGTACCCTGTGGGGGGCCCAGGGCCATTCTTGCCACTCACCGCCTGCCCCTTTGGAGCTTTGGTACTCTGGAACTCTGGACCCACCCTGGCTGAGGCACTCAGCATGAGACCCCAAGCTGGGGGACCCAGATAAATGAAGAAAAACAGATCTGCATAAACTGCCTCACCATTCTCCAGGCAGAGACTTCCATTGCCCCTCCCACCTATCAACAAACTTTACCTCAGTTCCTAAAGCCAGATATTACGGACCCCTGCTGCTGCTGTTCCACTGTGTACATGGGAGTCTCGGGTCCCAACCCCCTCCTAGCTCCCTCCCTGGTTACATCGTCTCCAACCTGGCACCCAGCACCAAGTCGCTGGTCACTCAGGGAGGCTCTGGGTGCCCACCCCTCAGAGACACTGGTCCTGTTCCTGACTGAAGTACCCTATGGGGGGCCCAGGGCCGCTCTCACCGCTCACCACCTGCCCTTTGGAGCTTTGGAGCTCTGGAACTCTGGGCACCCTGGCTGAGGCACTCAGTGCGAGACCCCATGCTGGGGGATCCAGACAAGCGGAGAAAATCAGATCTGCATAAACTGCCTCACCATTCTCCAGGCAGAGACTTCCATTGCCCTGCCCACCTATCAACAAACTTTACCTCAGTTCCTAAGGCAACGGCACGAAACAGGAGACAAAGCCCCACCCCTACACTGCAATGAAAAACAAAAGGGAGAGGCCGGGATCAGAGACCAGAGAAGTGGCTTTAGTCTGATTGCTTATTTTGACATACGATTTTATCATTGTAACTGTTGGTTTTGATCCATGTTTGTTGTTTACCTTCTGACATACACTGTTTCTTGATTTTATTGATCTGTCTCTGTGTAGCTATCAGTACTCTTTAGGGAATCTTTCTTACATGTCTTTCTTCACTTCTTCCTGGCCTTGTGTCTCTTTCTCACCTGATAGTTGGTATGTATATCTGTTTTCCCTCTCACTCTTCTCTCTTTCTAACTCCCTATTGACCCCCCTTCCTCCATTATTTTCCTCTTTTATACCCCCCTTTTTAATCTAGAGACCAAGACTACATACTGCTGAATAAACAGATTGTAAGGCAGAGGGAAATACGTTCCAGTGTGCTCATACACCTGTTCGTGGATGTTAGAATCAGCATTATGAACCACAGCTTCCCTCTCAATTAAACCACAAAACTGCAAAAAGTACAGATTGCAGCCTATGCTCCAACCTGAAAAGGGAACAAAGCCAGAAGACCCTCATAAGGAAGAACAGGACATTGCAGAAGAGAAATAAAAGCAACCCCACCTTCCCTCAAAAACAGAATTGAAGAAGGGGAGGAAAAGGGGGAGAGAGAGAAAAATCTACACAAATGAAGAGCAACCAAAAGAAGAGT
>NW_007065769.1:0-952 GCF_000164805.1 Carlito syrichta | reverse complement strand
ATTTCCCTTATCTAATCAGTGATACAAAAATTCAAACACAAGAGATTCAGAGAACCCCTGCAAGACAACAAATGAGAAGACCAACTCCTAGACACATCTTAATTTGCCTAAACAAAGTAGGCATAAAAGAAAAAATCCTAAAGGCAGCAAGAGAAAAAGGCCAGATCACCTACCATGGAAGACCAATCAGAATAGCAGCAGACTTATCTACAGAAACCTTGCAGGCTAGGAGAGCTTGGAGCCTTATCTTCAAAGTCCTAAAAGATAAACAATTTCAGCCAAGAATAACCTACCCACCCAAGCTAAGCTTCATCAGTGAAGGAGAATTAAAATCTTTCCCAGATATCCAATCCCTAAGAACTTATGCTGCCACCAAACCATCTCTACATGAAACACTTAAGAAAGTACTAAACACAGAAGAAAAGGAAAAAAGAACAACGTTCTTTGCAAGAGTACAGGGAAAAGAATAAAATATACATGAACCAACCCCAAATCCAAAAGAAAGACAAAAAAAAAAAAAAAAAGTGGAAGAACAACAACTCTATAGGAATGTTATGATAGGGATGAACTCTCACATTTCAATAATTAGCCTGAATGTGAATGGACTACACGCACCACTGAAAAGACATAGAGTGGCAAAATGGATAAAATATCACCAGGCAACAATTTACTACCTTCAAGAGACCCATCTCACTAGAAAGGACATACACAGACTCAAAGTAAGAGGATGGGAAACAAATTTTCAGGCGAATGGAACACAAAAGAAAGGAGGAGTCGCGATCCTAATTTCAGACAAAATCCATTTAAGCTATCAAAAATTAAAAAAGAGACAGAGGGCCAATACATAATGATACAAGGTTCACTCCATCAACAAGAAATATCTATCCTAAAAATATATGCACCCAACATAGGTGTGTCAACTTTCATAAAGCAACTTCTAGGAAAACTAAAG
>NW_007065768.1:0-748 GCF_000164805.1 Carlito syrichta | reverse complement strand
TGCAAATGTGATAAATCAGCCTCGTGCGAGGCCCTTGCTCGTGCCTGACATCTGGACACTCGGCCTCACCAGAAGACTCTCCGTTCTCCACCTCTAGATAGCACCTCTGGCCTTCCTGATTTCTGGTCAGTGGGTCAAGGATATTAAGTTGCATCTGTTTTAGAACCTCCTAACCGTGCCAATGCTACTGTGTTGTTCTGGGTACTTCCTATTTAACAGTATTTCCTTTGGGGATGGGCTTTCGTGGCTGGCACTCTCCTGTGGGAGGGACCAGTGGACACTGGCCCGAGTCCAAGCAGCATAAAGCAACAGGCAAAACTCTTTCCATTGAGCTGTGTTTCCATGGTTGGTGGTCCACCCATGACTGCAGAGGCTGTCTTTCCAAGGGGCTATGCGATTGTTGATGCCATCGGCCCCCCTGCTTTTGAGGCCGAACAAGGACAGGACTCTGCTTCGCTCGTGTATTTAACCACCAGATTTTGCAGCGACGGTCCATCTAGAGTCACTCTACAGAACACAACCTTTAAAAACTTACTAAATAGGCAATGTTTCACCATTAATCTCGCTTATGGACAATAGATGCCAGTCCGCTGTTCATCCACATACGAACAAGACACAGAGAGCGGCCGATTGCAACCCTTGCTTCATGATAATAATAAAAACCCCCAGTCAGACACAGAAGCTCATGACTGTGATCCCAGCATTTTGGGATGCAGTGACAGGAGGATACATTGAGCCCGGAAGTTTG
>NW_007065767.1:0-783 GCF_000164805.1 Carlito syrichta | reverse complement strand
TGTTTGTATGAGAGTTGGTTCGACTGTAGCTGTGGTATATTGTTTTTATCTGTTTCAGTAAAGGCCTCTCTCTCTATTTGTTGGCACACTCGTTTGTTTCCCCCCTTACTCCTCTATCTCTCCACTCCCCTCTTCAACCCACTATCTGCTCCATTCTCTCCCCTCTGCTAACCACATTTTATTTCAGGGAGTAAATCTACAGCCGCACTGCACGAACAGATTCCAGGGCAGTGGGAAGTGGGTTCCACATTATCCACACGCCTGTCAGCGAATACCAGGAACTGCAGACAGATTTTGAATCACAGCTCTCCCCTTAAATACATCTCAAAACTGCAAAAAGGACCACCTCCAACCTACAGTGCAACTTCAGAATTGAACAAAGTAAGAGGACATACATAAAGAATAGGAGATTGAACAAACAGAAGTAAAACCAATCCCTTTACCCCTGAATAACAGAATTAAAGAAGACGGTGATGTGGAGGGAAGGAAAAAGTAGAGAGGGGGAAAAACCGCACAAATGAAGAAAAACCAAAAGAAGAATATAGGTCCTACACAGACCGCTGGGAAATCAGACACTGAGAAAACAGATTCTGGAACAGAGACAATGAAGAGTCCCCAGAATGACTGGTTACATGCAACAAACCCAGACATCAAGACATTAATGGAGAGAATTTAAAAAATTGAGGCGAGACAAGAAGAAAATAGGAAGGAGCTGTGGTCAGAAATGACAGCAGTAAAGAATACTGTGATGGAAATGAACAACAGACTAATAAGCATGGAAAG
>NW_007065766.1:0-769 GCF_000164805.1 Carlito syrichta | reverse complement strand
CCTAACCACAGGGTAGACCTCCGGGCTCAGGCAATCCTCCCCAAGCGGCTGCAACGAAAAGCCTATGTCTCCATGCCCAGCTCATTGATGACATTTTGGAGATAGAGATGAGGCTGCCTGAGGTTACACAGTCATGTTTCAACTCCTGGGCTCCAGCATCTTCCCTCCTCAGTCTGCCAAAGTGCTGGATGAGAGGGGGGAGATTCCATGCCTGGCCTACCCTTAGCGGGAGTCGTTTTGGTCCACAATGAAGTGTGCTTTGATTGCGGGGATACGCTTCCTAGCTGTCCATAGCCAACGATTTAGCTTGCTTCCCTTAGGGTTCTATAATTTTCCTTTACTTCTCACCACCAACATTCACCACTCAACTTTGCGGAGAGCACCCTGGCATTTGTTCTTGCCACAGAGTCTCCTTGAAAAGTAGCCAAACCTTTTAGTGAGAATTTCAGAGTGCTCTGATCATAGACAGTGCCTCTACTGCGAGGAAAACGGAAAACCTTCTCCAAACCCATGCGCGGGAGCCAACGGGAAGGACAGAGACCCACTTCTCTTGGAGTGACATCCATGCTTCAGGGGTGGGTGCTGAGTGAGGTCAGGTGTCCAGGTCCTAACAGGTGATCGCCACCAGCATGTAACCTCTGCTCTACAAGAAAAGCAGCGTGAAGACAATCTGAACCCCACTGTCCCGGCCTGCCCGTCCCTGCACAGAGCTCCAATCCTGTGAATGGGCAACAGATGAAGGAAGGAAGCCCCATCCTCTCGGACTCAC
>NW_007065765.1:0-375 GCF_000164805.1 Carlito syrichta | reverse complement strand
CATTAGAGACTACTACGTACACTTGTATGGAAACAAACTTGAAAACCAGATGGAAATGGAGGACTTTCTGACATCACACAACCTACCTAGGTTGAAACAAGAAAAACTGAGACCCTAAATAGACCAATAACAATCAAGGAAATCGACTACGTAATAAGAAAACTTCCTACAAAAAAAAAAGCCGTGGTCCAGATGGCTTTCCAGCAGAACACTACAAGACATTCAAGGAAGAGCTGATATCAATCCTACTGAAGGTATTTCAGGCGATTGAAAAAGATGGAACTCTCCCCAAATCATTTTATGAAGTCAACATCACATTGATACCCAAGCCAGGTAAAGATCCAACAAAGAAAGAGAACTACAGGCCACTATCTT
>NW_007065764.1:0-718 GCF_000164805.1 Carlito syrichta | reverse complement strand
TTACGTGGTCGATTTCCTTGATTGTTATTGGTTTATTTAGGGTCTCAATTTCTTCTTGTTGCAACCTAGGTAGGTTGTGTGATGTCAGAAAGTCTTCCATTTCCTTCTGGTTTTCAAGTTTGTTTCCATACAAGTGTACGTAGTAGTCTCTAATGATCTTTTGTATTTCTTCAGGGTCAGATGTGACTTCATCTTTTGTGTTTCTGATTATGCTTATTTGGTTTTTTTCTTGTTTTTTCTTGGTCAGTCTAGCTAGGGGACCATCAATCTTGTTTACCCTTTCGAAGAACCAGCTTTTTGTTTCATTGATTTTTTGTATTATCTTTTTGTCTTCTATGTCCTGGATTTGGGCTTTTATTTTGGTGATCTGGATTCTTCTGCTGAAATTAGGGTTTTTGTGGTCTTGCTTTTCCAGCTTCTTTAGGTGGCTTGTTAGGTTGTCAATTTCTGTTCCTTCCATTTTCCTCATGTGTGTCTGTAGGGATATAAATTCCCCTCTTATTACAGCTTTTAAGGCATCCCAGAGATTTTGGTAAGATGTTTCTTTATTTTCATTTGTTTCCAGGTATCTTTTGATCTCTATTTTGATGTCATCATTGACCCAGGGGTTATTTAGCATCATGCTGTTTAGTGTCCATGTCTTTGTGGGTTTTGGGGGGACTTTGTTGGTGTCAATGTTTATTTTTATTCCACTGTGGTCCGAAAAGGTGCATGGCAG
>NW_007065763.1:0-698 GCF_000164805.1 Carlito syrichta | reverse complement strand
TTTTTTGCTAGGGATGAGATCTCGCTATGTTGCCCGGGCTGGTCTTGAGCTCCTGGATCCCGGCCGTCGACTCGCTTTGGCTTCCCAAAGTGCCGGGGCGACGAGTGTGACTGGTGGCGTGAGACCCGAGATTTTAAATCCCGGAGACCACAGAGAGCCGGCTCCGATGCGAACACACTTTATTCGGGCTCGAGTCTGGGCTCGCGGTTGAAGCCGACGCGGCGACTTCGGGGACGAGAGACCCGACCCGGGCTGACACGCGCCTTTTCTACGTCGTTCTGAAGGGGCGGGGTGGCTTGACGGACTTGTGCGCGCGGGATTGGATGAGACTGTGTGACGCGGTTACGGAGACTTTGATGGGTTGATTCGGGTTCGATTTGCACGGGCTCGGGCTTAGTTACTTGTGATGGACGAGTGACTGCCAGACGGGCGGAACGGAAGGCCGGATGAGCTGGGTTTACACGGTCACGGCGTGTAGATCGACTTTGGTATGGGAGCCGGAGGTTGGAGTCGACGTAGAGCCCGCCGGGAGAGTGGCTGGCGCCTCAGAGTCGACTGCGATCTGAGCGCGGGAACGTCCGGAAGGGACTTATCGCTTACCGTTTACGTCCCGTTGCGGAAGCGGAGGTCGGCGCGGCGATTGGGGCGGACGGAGCTTAACGGGAGTTCCGGGTACACGCGCTGCTGAAGACGTTGTG
>NW_007065762.1:0-346 GCF_000164805.1 Carlito syrichta | reverse complement strand
TTCCTTTGAGAAGTGTTTGTTCATACCAGAAAGGGAAGAAATGTTCAACCTCTCTAATCATCAAGGAGATGCAAATCAAAACTATACTGAGATACCACCTAACTCCAGTCAGAATAACAATTATCAATAACTCAAAAAACAACAGTTGCTGGAGAGGATGTGGTGAAAAGGGAACAGTTCTACACTGTTGGTGGGAGTGTAAACTAGTGCAACCTCTGTGGAAAGCAGTGTGGCGATTCCTAAAAGCTCTAAATATCGACCTCCCATATGACCCCGCAATCCCCCGACTGGGAATATACCCTGAAGAACTCAATTCACTCTATAAAAAAGATACCTGCACATGTAT
>NW_007065761.1:0-675 GCF_000164805.1 Carlito syrichta | reverse complement strand
TACACAGCCATAAAGAATCAAGTCACGTCTCTCGCAACAACGTGGATGCAGCCGGATGCCCCAATCCTAAGCAAGTTAATGCAGAAGAAAACCAAATACCACATTCTCTCACTTATATGAGAGAGCTAAACACTATGTACCTATGGACATAAAGATGAGATAAAGGCCGAGTGCCGTGGCTCAGCCTGTCATCCCTGCACTTTTGGAGGCCTAGGACAGAGGAGTGCCTGAGCCCAGGAGGTCAAGATCAGCCGGGCCACTCGGTGAAACATCGTCTCTACAATAAATCAAAAATAAACCAGGCATGGTAGCACATGCCTGGAGTTCTAGGTACTTGGAAGGCTGAGGTGGAAGGATTGCCCGAGTCTAGGTTACAGAGTGAGACTCCAACACACACACAAAGAATGAGACAACACTGGTCATCTGAAGGGGGAGATCGAAAGGGGGTAAGGGAGCCCGGCTCGGTGGCTCAGCCTGTAATCCCGCGCCTTTGGGAAGCTGAGGTGAGTGGGTTGCCTGAGCCCGCAGGTTCGAGACCGGCCCGGGCAGGCGAGACCTCATCTCTACAATAAAATCAAAAAATTAGCCTGGTGTTTTAGCGCATGCCTGTAATTCCGGCCACTAGGAAGGCTGAGGCGGAAGGATCGCCAGACCCCAGCAGGTCGAGGTTTGCGG
>NW_007065760.1:0-1230 GCF_000164805.1 Carlito syrichta | reverse complement strand
CAAAGCACAACCTGCATTAACCATTATATACTCAGGACAATGTCTCCCCCTAACCCCCTTCCTCAGAGTTTTCTGCCCAGACTTCCTGATGCCCTAAGGCCTAGCAGATTGGCAATCACATTTGCCCAGAGTAAAGCAAGTTTACAAGGCCTAAGACTTCACGCATTACAAAAGTTATGTAAATCTCAGAACTTGTGACAACTCAGAAGGGGAAGCTAATGTGTATTTATTGTCCTATAGATTAGGCACCTTCTGCAGGAATATCAAGAATCTCCCAAAGCTGCCTGCTGGAAATGCATAGGAGATAAAGTGAAGAATGCATCCTCCATTAGCTCTAAGGAGTGTTATCCAGAAAGTTACAGGGGCACTATCTTAGCTAGATCTTCGGGAGAATTGTTGCAGCTTCTCCATCTGCACTCGCTGTGTCACCTTGCACTCTTACGTGCTAGGGATGGCGTCTTTCCATAAACCTCATGAACTCACCTCTGCCAACTTCAAACTTGTCTTCAGCTTCTCACCTCTCTCAGTTTTTAAAAAATTGAAGAGTTTGGGTCCTGCTCTGGATTAGGCTTTGGTCTAAGGGAATGTGGTAACTGGTTTGATTTTAATTAGCAGTTTTAATTTCCTTCAAGAACTTTTCCTTTGTACTTACAACTTGGCTAACTATTTGGCATAGAGGCCTGGCTTTGGACTATCTTAGCTTTCAATATGCCTTCTTCACTAAGCTTAATCATTTCTAACCTTTGATTTAAAGTGAGAGACATTCCTTTTACTTGAACACTTAAAAACCATTATAAGGTTAATAATTGGCCAAGGTTCAATGTTGTGTCTCAATGAGTAAGAAACCTGGACAAGGAGTGAGAAGGAAGAACAGCCAGTTTATAGAATAGGTAAAATACACATAAAATTTATTGTTTGCCATCCAATATGGGTGTGGTTCATGGCACCACCAATTATAATAGTAACATCAAAGACCACTGATCACAGATCACCCTAACAGATATAATACTTTAAAAGATTGAAATATTGTGAGAATTACCAAAATGCGACCACAGGTTTTTGTAAAAATGGTGCCAAAAGACTTTTTCTACACAGCGTTGTTACAACCTTCAATTTGTGAAAAATGCAGTACCTGCAAAGCACAGTAAAATGAAGATGTCCATGTATATTTTTTGATGTGCCTTAGTATCTCTTTTATATTTGTAATATGAACTGTGAATTTTTCAGTGT
>NW_007065759.1:0-796 GCF_000164805.1 Carlito syrichta | reverse complement strand
TCCGCGGAACTTGCTCCATGACACCAGGGTGACTGACTGTCAGTCTGGTATGGCTCCAGGTCCCTCCTTTCCTGGGCACTGCTCTCAAGAGCAGCCTTCCCTGGATCAGGCGTAGCTCCTAGACCTCACACCTTCTTCTGTGTAATGGTGTGAAAGAGCTCCATGGAGCTCATGCTGGCACAAGAGCCAAAGATACAACATATTCAAGTCCAAGTGTCTGTATTATTATTCTATGCTATTCTGCCATAGAAGTTCAGTCGACATTTGAACTCCCATGTATGCTAATTATTCAGGACACAGGCTCGAATCTCTTGACAGTGGGCCCTTCGACCCATTGTGGTTGAGGAAATAGGGAGGAGCAGCACGAAAGGAAAATGGGAAAGCTTGATAGGATTGGCCTTCTTTGAAATTATGGGAAGTAATGTGGAAGTTATATTTGAAAGCATTAGAACACTTCACTGAGAATAAAAGCCTTCTTTAGTTCTTTTCAGTAAACCGATTTGGATTTTCCCCCTGATTTCCATCCAGTGGCGTCATTAGTGTTTACTTCACTCTGTGTCTTGCGATCATAGGATTACCTAAGCCATTTTCATAATTGTAACCTCTTTAGGTAATCAGCGGGCACCAACATTCCCTTGAAGAGTGAAGGCTCATCATTCACTCAATCTTTGACTCAGCAAATAGTTTTGTGTAAAATAAAGCAGAGGATCCAAAGCAGAAGGATGGTCAGTGCCCTGCCCTTCAGCCTGCAACAGAGGGGGAGCCCAACTCAAAAAACAAAACAAAACAAAACAAA
>NW_007065758.1:0-1380 GCF_000164805.1 Carlito syrichta | reverse complement strand
TTACATAAAATTCTAAATGATAAAATCATTAAGACACAAAACAGATCAGTGAATATCAGAAGTCAAAGTTACAAAGAAGAAATGGACAGCGATAGGAATGTAGGGTGCTAGAACATCATATATTATGGTCTCTCTAGTGGCTACATCATTGTATGCATTTGTGACAATCCAAATTGTTCAATTAAAATTGACAAAATAGCCGGACCCGGTGGCTCAGCCTGTAATCCCGCGCCATTGGGAGCCCGCGGATTCGAGAACCGCCTGGGCAGGCGAGACTTCATCTCTACAATAAAATCAAAAAATTAGCCAGGCTTGGTAGCGCGCACCTGTAATTCCGGCTACTCGGAAGGCTGAGGCGGAAGGATCGCTGGAGCCCAGCAGGTCGAGGCTGCGGTAGCCGGGAGCGCCCACTGCACTCCAGTCTGGGCGACAGAGTGAGACTCCAACTCAAAAAAAAAAAAAAAGTTGACGAAACAGCCTGTCAGATATCTCTCAATATAACTGACAAAATTTTCAATACATTTAAAGGACAAATAATTTTTAAGACCCTGAGAATGCAGAATTAAAAAATACCCCCAAACTATTAAATGACTAAATACTGTTTAATTGATTAGACTACATTGAATTTTATATAGACCTCAATTTTTAATTTTTTTATATTTAATTATTGGTACATGAATTATATGATAGATTTATAAATTTATGGGGCACATGTGATGTTGGATACATGCATACAAGGAATAATCATCAAATCAGTGCAATTGGAATGTGTATCACCTCAAGTATTTATTATTTCTTTATGCAAAGAGTATTCTCATTCCACTCTTTTCGATATTTTAAAATAGAGAATGTTGTTTTTTATAGCCAGCCTTTTCTCAATCGAATACTAGGTCTTATTCGTTCTAACTATATTTTTGTACTCATTTGCAGATTATTGATTACACTTTTTTTCTCACATGAGCTAAACCTGCGGGACAGACAAGGATCATATTTTCTTGTTTGTGTTTTATGATTAAAGAGTAGCGATTTTGGTAATAGACACAGCCAAAAATCCCATAGATTAATTTGCAAGTACAAAGTTCTTGTATTCATGTGTCATTATCACAGCTTCTATTAATGACGGTATTTTCTTTCCTAGATTCCACCATAAATGGAAGAAAGGAAAAGTTTTGGGGATCAAGTCTGAAAGAACAACATGGTTGTTCATTGCCTCTTCCTATTTAGAAACACCTCCAAATATGAATACACATGTGTACATATGCTACATGCATAATGTATAGTCACATGCCCTCAAGATAAAGAATAGTGTAGCACAGACATCTGATCTTGTCTAAGAGATCAATACTTTTGAGATACACTCTAAATTCATACATGATCCTT
>NW_007065757.1:0-822 GCF_000164805.1 Carlito syrichta | reverse complement strand
CTTCCATAGCTGGGTCATACAGATGGATGGCTCCACCGGGTTCTTTTGGGAAATTCAGATTTGAAACCCCGAGCCATGTGTGAGAAGTCTAAGGCCCTCATGTTTTGAGGAAGCACAAGCCACATGGAAAGACCACCTGAAGGTGGCCCCGGCTGAGGTCCCAACCAAGCACCTGGGAGTGAGGATGCTCCTAGATCTGTAGTCCAGCAGCATACCCAAATACTCACATGTTCCCACTCAGCACTTAAACGTGGCTGGTGTGACCGAGAAGCACAAATGGCAATTTTATATCATTTTACTTAATGTCAATTTACATAGGGCCTAAGCCAGTGGCTGGGGTATTGGGTCACACAGCTCTAGAGAATTCTTGACTGAGCCATTGGGTCTTGTTTCTGCTCCAAGACCCCTGACATCATGGAGCAGAAACAAGCCATTCTGCAGTGTTCTTTCCAAATTCCTGGTCCACAGATATGATGAGAAAATTAAAGTGGGTGTCTTAAGGATGGCTGCATGTCTTGGATAATCTGTATCATGCGATAAATAAGCAAAGTACTGCTATAGATCTAAAGCCCCCACCACGTCAGGTGGCATAAGTAAGCTTTCATGAAGCGTCTGATAAAGTGAACGAGTGGATCTCTATGTGATAAAAAAACAGCGTGATGGTTTATCTTCTGTATCAATATGACTGGACCTTGAGATGCTTAGATTCTAGTGTAACGTGATTTCTGGTGCATTTGTGAGGATATATCCGGAAAACACTGTTATGTGTCTTAGTGACTGAACAAGCAGATGCTTCTCCATAACGAGGGTGGGTGGGATTCA
>NW_007065756.1:0-477 GCF_000164805.1 Carlito syrichta | reverse complement strand
TCTTTCTTTCTTTCTTTCTTTCTTTCTTTCTTTCTTTCTTTCTTTCTTTCTTTCTTTCTTTCGTTCTTTCTTTCTTTTGTTCTTCCTTTCTTTCTTTCCTTTCCTCACTAGGCTGCCCAGGCTGTTCTCAAACTGCCCAACTCAGGCCATCCTCTTGGCCTGGGTCTCCAAAACTGCTGTGATCCCAGGATTTCCATTTGGTTGACATCCTGGTCTTTCTGCCAGGTCTTGAACCCTGAGCCAGAGGTGACCCTCCCATCAAGGCCTGCCCTCATCCAAGGTTTTCTGAGTTTTGCTTAGGGTAGAGGAGGGGGCTTGCTATGGTCTCCAGCCTTGTCTCAGCTCCTGGGCTTCAGACATCTTCCCATTTTGGCTTTCCCAAAGTCCCGAGGAGACAGGCATGAGTCTCATGGTCAGTCCTCCCTCGATATTTGAGAGTCACGTCCTTCCTTTCTCCAAGGTGGCCCCTGGGAGGAG
>NW_007065755.1:0-1372 GCF_000164805.1 Carlito syrichta | reverse complement strand
ATTACATTCCATCAAATTTCTTTCCATTCGGTAACTCTCCATTCCATTCCATTCCATTACTCTCCCTTCCATTCCATTCCGTTACTATCCATTCCATTCCATTCCTATCCATTACTCTCCATTCCAATACATTCCGTTATTCTCCATCTGATTCCCTTCCATTCCATTACGTTACTCTCCATTCCATTTCATTCCTTTACACTCTATTCAATTCCATTCCATTACACACCATTTCATTGCATTCCATTCAATTCCGTTACTCTACATTCTACTCCATTCAATTCCATTCCTTTACTCTCTATTCTATTACAATCAGTTACTCTCAATTCCATTACATTACTCTCCGTTCCATTCCATTCCATTACTGTCCCTTCTATTCCATTCCATTCCATTCCTTTTCTCTCCATTCCATTGTATTCTGTTACTATCCAATTCATTCCATCGATTCCATTTCATTCCTTTACTCTACATTCCATTCCATTCCATTTCATACCATTGCGTTACTCACTTTTACATTCCATTCCATCCCATTCCAATCCGTTACTTTCCATTCCATTCCATTCAATTACTCTCCATTGCATTCCATTCCATTCCATTCCACTCCATTCCATTCCATTCCATTCCATTACTCTCCATTCCATTCCAATCTGTTACTCTTCTTTCCATTCCATTCCGTTACTGTACATTCAATTCTTTCCATTCAATTACATTACTCGCCATTGCATTCCATTCTATTTCATTCCATTCCTTTCCATTCCATTCCATTGTGTTCCAATCCATTCCATTCCGTTACTCTCCATTTCTTTCCATTCCATTGCCTTCCATTCCATTCCATTTCATTAGACTCCATTCCATTCCATTCCATCCATACCATTCCGTTACTCTCCATTCCATTCCATTCAAATTCATTCTATTCCATTTCATGCTATTCCAATCCGTTACTCTCCATTCCATTCCATTCCATTCCTTTCCATTCCATTCCATTCTGTTCCAATCCATTCCATTCCATTCCGAAACTCTCCATTCCATTCCATTCCGTTACTCTCCATTCCTTTCCGTTCCATTGCCTTCCATTCCATTCCATTCCGTAACTCTACATTTCATTCAATTTCATTCCATTCCGTTACTCGCCATTCCATTCCACACCATTCCATCCCCTTCCATTCCATTCCTCAACTCTGAATTCCATTCCATTCCAATCAATTCCATTCCATTCCACACCATTCCAGTCCCTTCCATTCCATTCCTCAACTCTGAATTCCATTCCATTCCAATCAATTCCATTCCATTCCATTCCATTCCATTCCTTTCCATTCCATTCCATTCCACTTCATTCCAATCCGTTAGTCTCCATTCCAATCCAATTCATTTC
>NW_007065754.1:0-617 GCF_000164805.1 Carlito syrichta | reverse complement strand
TTATCTATTTTCTCTCTTATGAGCTGTGGGTTTTGGGTTTTGTTCAGGAATTGGATGCCGGTTCCAATTTCCATGAGGGTTTTTCCTTCATTTTCTAAGTTTCTTATGGTTTGAGGTTTTACATTTAGGTCTCTGATCCATTTGGAATTAACTTTGTGCATGGGGATAGATAGGGGTCCTGTTTCAATTGGTTTAGATCACGTTTGTTGTTTACCTTCTGACTTACACTGTTTCTCGATTTTATTGCACTGCTACTATTCTTAATACACTTCATATGATCCTCCACACTGGTGTTGTGTTTCTAAAACTCAAAGTTCATCACCCTGCCCTCACTTTGAAGTTCCTTGTTTAATTTAGTAGATTCAACTGTAGCACTGCATAATTTTGGTTAAACCTCACAGAAACCATCATTTTCGAGGATTACCTCCATGCAAGAAATACTAACCCATTCATTCCTTCAGCAAATATGTACGTACCTTTTTTTGTGACAGACACATAGATGGAAATAAAATATGACATTTATTCCTGACTTCTGTTCCCCAGACCTTAATTAAAACAAAATGGCTCTCTCTTGTCTTGTGTAGCATTCTCCATTGCTAATTTAGCATTGTGCCCTT
>NW_007065753.1:0-307 GCF_000164805.1 Carlito syrichta | reverse complement strand
TATGGAGGGATCTTGTAAAAAGAAGACAAGGAGCGATAGGACTCGACCGGGGGGTAGCGTCTGAAGGCCTTTGTAGCTTAGGAGGTGCTGTAGGTGGTGGGGGGAGGTTACTGTGATAGGGGCCCCGAAGGTGAGTTTTTTGGATTTGCACACCAGCATGTGGGTGGCAGACAGCGCTTGCAGACATGGGGCCCAGCCCTGGATGGTGTGGTCTAGCTGCTTTGAGAGATAGGCCACGGGGCAAACACCTGTCCATTAAGCTGCCCTAGGACTCCCAGGGCCACCCCTTTGTTTTCGTGCACATACA
>NW_007065752.1:0-908 GCF_000164805.1 Carlito syrichta | reverse complement strand
TGGCAAAGATTCACCTATTTCTACAGATGCCCTTGCGACATCCACCGCTCGGTGTCTGCCCCGACTGAACCTGACGAGCAGACGCTCTCTCCCCCCGCTTGTAGTCACTGGGCTGGGCCCTTGATCGGAGAGACCGTGAGAACAGGCAAGGCGTAGATGGCGGGGCAAGTTGAGATCGGGTGTCGGAACGCTACCGCCCGCGGGACCCGTCCGGCTCCCGTCCTGTTTCTGCAAATAAGAGTTTAATAGGCACGGTTACTCTCATCCACGCGTGCGTTACCCGTGGCTGCTCTCGCACCACGAGGACAGAGCTGTACATTTTCCGACAGCGACTCTGTGGCTTCGGCGGTCTACGCTATGTACCGTTTGTCCCCGAGCGGAAAAATTTTGCTGACCGCCGACGTACAGGTAGGGTTGGCAAAACGTGAGGGACATTACGTATTGTTTTAAGTGACTCGTTCTAAGACGGTGTTTTCTCCAAATGGCCGCTGGCTCCCGTTTCGTCTTTCTTTCCATTAAGAGATGAACTGCGTCTGTATCCACCCGTTGACTTCATGCGATTTGAAATGATTGTTTCCCTCCATCTCGAAGACAGTTGCGGGCGGGGGCGGTTGTAGAATGACAAAAGCTCTAGAGGTTTTTGACGGAACACGTTTTTTTCCAGGCGGCTGATACGTTTGAACAGATTTTGCGCTCACTGCCGCCAGATCTCAAGACGGTGTGCCGGTCATCCGTTTCTCTTCTTTTCCCCATCGGGTTCTTCCTTCTAGAATTACTTTGTTGGATGCCCTTTATGTCTGGAGACCCTTTCTGATGAGCGGGAGAGATCTTCTTTCATATTTAACTTGACACGAGAGGGCCTTGTCTGTTCAAAGGTCAAAGGCCCATTCTTCTGCCTGCAGATGTGA
>NW_007065751.1:0-337 GCF_000164805.1 Carlito syrichta | reverse complement strand
GACCCGCCGGGGCAGCGAGACCTCATCTCTGCCATAAACCAAAAAATCAGCCGGGCGTGGTGGCGCGCGCCTGTCATTCTGGCTCCTCGGAAGGCGGAGGCGGAAGGGTCGCCGGAGCCCAGCAGGCGAGGCTGCGGGGGCCGGGAGCGGCCCCTGCACTCCAGTCTGGGCGACAGGGTGGGACTCCCACTCAAAAAAAAAAAAAAAAATCTGTTTTCATCCCGGCGACGGAGGGGGAGAGAGGAGACGCTTGAGAGGCAGGAGTTCGTGCGTGAGCGACGGAATGAAGGAATCCGGCAGCCGGCTCAGGCGTCCTTCGGCGGCTCGGGCAGCCTCC
>NW_007065750.1:0-832 GCF_000164805.1 Carlito syrichta | reverse complement strand
ACTTCCCTTTTACCAGGTAGTAAGAGCGTCAGGCAGGCAGGCTCAAGCCACTCCTCCAGTCCAGCCAATATCACCCACAGTAGATAGTAGTGCACTTAACCAATATATAAAAATCACAGATTAAACATTCCATGTCAAAGTAACGTGGGATGTCAACAGAAAATGGAAAGGAGAAAGGGTTAGCGAACCAGGTTAGGGAGAGCCAAGGTGAGGAGGAGTTTTCCCGTGCCGGCTTGGATGGCACATCCACATCTTGCAAGAATATGGGCAGAGTCTCTGGTGGAAGATGACAGGAGCTTTTCGTGGGGACAGCAAGATGGTGTCCGTTCAAGTGGCTGTTTCGAGCTGGTGAAGTCCTGTTCTTTTTATGGTCACAAAGCCTTCTGATGAGGTCTGACAGCGGAAGGGCATATGCCTGGTTCTGTTCTCACCCGGTTGCCTGTGGTGTCTATCGGGTGAGGCAAACAACCGGTCCCTGTTGGCATGAGGTCTTTTAGGAAATAAGATAAAGTCTTTTTCTGAGATGGAGTTACTTGTGTAAAGGGTGCCCCGTACACTCTCCGATATAAAGATCTTTTTCTACATTAAGTTTGAGCTGTAAAAATAAAATGCTATGTTCATTAAAAATTATTGAAATTTAAAATATAGGCACTTTATTTTCTGTCGACCTTCCTATATCTGTCATAATAACTGAAAAGAAAAATATGTGTTTTCTAGGAACTTCCAGTGTCTTCTTGTTTGATTTTGCTCGGCTTGACTTCCACCTCTCCCCGCTCTGACATCCAAGCCTGGGCTCTTTTGTTTCTGCCTTGGAAGGGGAGGCCTTATCTCC
>NW_007065749.1:0-733 GCF_000164805.1 Carlito syrichta | reverse complement strand
TGTTTAGTACTTTCTTAAGTGTTTCATGTAGAGATGATTTGGTGGCAGCATAAGTTCTTAGGGATTGGATATCTGGGAAGGATTTTAATTCTCCCTCACGGATGAAGCTTAGCTTGGCTGGGTAGGTTATTCTTGGTTGAAATTGTTTATCCTTTAGGACTTTGAAGATAGGGCTCCAAGCTCTCCTAGCCTGCAGGGTTTCTGCAGATAAATCTGCTGCTATTCTGATTGGTCTTCCATGGTGGGTGATCTGGCCTTTTTCTCTTGCTGCCTTTAGGATTTTTTCTTTTGTGCCTACTTTATTTAGGCGAATTATTATGTGTCTAGGAGTTGGTCTTCTCATTTGTTGTCTTGCGGGGGTTCTCTGAATCTCTTGTGTTTGAATTTTTGTATCACTGATTAGATGA
Organism: Carlito syrichta; assembly: GCF_000164805.1. Classification (NCBI taxonomy): domain Eukaryota; kingdom Metazoa; phylum Chordata; class Mammalia; order Primates; family Tarsiidae; genus Carlito; species Carlito syrichta. The sequence goes on along the minus strand of NW_007065749.1, from coordinate 326 downwards.
GGGAAATTTTCTTGAATGATCTCGTGGAAAGTTTGTTCCAATGTGGTCTCTGTTTCTCTTTCTGCCTCAGGGAGTCCGATTATTCTTAGGTTAGGCCTCTTGAGGTAGTCACTCATCTCTTGAAGGTTTTGTTCTGTCTTTTTTAGCTTATTTTCTGTGTTTTTAAAAGTTTGGGTTATTTCTATAATTTGGTCCTCAAGCTCTGAGATTCTTTCTTCTGCTTGGGTAATTCTGCTTTCCATGCTTATCAATTTGTTATTTATTTCATTCACAGTATTCTTTATTACTGTTATCTCAGAGATCAACTCCTTCCTAGTTTCTTCTTG
>NW_007065748.1:0-967 GCF_000164805.1 Carlito syrichta | reverse complement strand
TAGCTAGTGAAATCAGCAAGCTAGAGAGTTAGATAGCTTGTTTGCTAGCTAGTTATGTCAACTAGATAGCCAGCTAGTTAGTCAGCTAGCTAGTTAAGTCTGCTAGCAAATCAGCTAGTTATTTAGCTAACTCTTTGGCTAGCAACTTAGCTATCTGGTCAGATAACTAGTGGGATCTCTCGCTTTCCATCAGGTCAGCTAAGTAGCCGCCTTGCTCACCTGCAAACCGTTCAGCAAACCAGTCGGCTCACTCACCAGCCAACAGGACAACTAGATTGTCAGCTCACTCAGAGACCAACAGATCAGCTAATTAGTCTGCTTGCTAGCCACCTAGCTAATTAAATCAGCTCACTGGTCAGCTTGCTCGCCGGTCAACTAGTTAAGGCAGCTCCCATGTTGAGTCACTCACTCGATGACTAGTTAAGCCAGCTCACTGGTTGGCTCTTTCACAGGCTGACTAGTTAACTCTTCTGATAATCCAGCTGACTCGCTAGCTGACTAAAGTCAGCTGACCAGTCAGCTCACTCAACGGCTGACTAGTTTAGTCAGCTACAAGTTGGCTCACTCACCAACCAAATTGTTGAGTCAGCTGACCAGACAACTCACTCGCCGGCTGACTAGCTAATTCAGCTCACCAGTGGGCTCCCTAGCTGGCTGACAAGTTAAGCAAACTCACCGGTCAGCCGAATAGCCGGTCGATTATTCAAGTCAGCTAACCAATTGGCCAATTAGTCAGCCAAGTCGTCAGCTGACAAGTTAGGTCAGCTAACATGTGAGCCGACTAGTTACATCAGCTAAATAGTTGGCCAACTACTCAGCCGACTAATTAGGTCAGCTAACTACCCAGCCAACTAATTAACCGAGCTAACTTGTGGACCAACTCGTCAGTCAACCAATTAACCCAGATAACTAGTCGGCCGATTCGTGGGCCGACTTTGAAGCAAGTTAACAAGTCAGCCGAGTAGTC
>NW_007065747.1:0-956 GCF_000164805.1 Carlito syrichta | reverse complement strand
GATAGCTAAACAGAGACAGGCCAAAAAAATCAAGAAACAGTATAAGTCAGAAGGTAAACAGCAAACGTAATCTAGACCAACAGTTTCAATGATAAAATCATAGGTCAAAATAAGCCATCAAACTAGAGTCACTTCTGTGATCTCCGATTCCAGCCTCTGCCTTTTGTTTTTCGTTGCAGCATAGGGGTGGGGCTTTGTCTCCTGTTTCACACTGTTGCCTTAGGAGCTGAGGTAGTTTGTTGCTAGGTGGGCGGGGCAATGGAAGTCTGCCTGGAGAATGGCAAGGCAGTTTAAGCAGGTCTGTTTTTCTCTGCTTGTCTGGGTCCTCTGGGTTGGGGTCTGACGCTGTGTGCCTCAGCCAGGGTGGACCCGGAGTTCCAGAGCTCCAAAGTTCCAAAAGGCAGGCTGTAAATGATGAGAGTGGCACTGGGTCCCTACAGAGTATTCAGCCAGTAATGGAACCGGTGTCTCTGAGGGGCGGGCGCTCAGAGCCTCCCTGTGCGACCTGCGGTGCCGGGTGCCGGCCGGCCGGGGAGAGAGCTGGAGGGAGCAGGGACCCAAAACTTCCCCGCACGCTGCAATACCTGGCCTTAGGAAATGAGGTAAAGTTTGTTGCTGGGTGGGCAGGGCAATGGAAGTCTCTTCCTGGAGAATGGCAAGGCAGTTTAAGCAGATCTGTTTTTCTCCGCTTGTCTGGGTCCTCTGATTTGGGGTCTCACGCTGAGTGCCTCAGCCAGGGTGGACCCGGAGTTCCAGAGCTCCAAAGTTCCAAAGGGCAGGCTCTAGACAGCGAGAGTGGCGCTGGGACCCAACAGAGGACTTCAGCCAGAAATGGAACCAGCGTCTCTGAGGGGCGGGTGCCCAGAGCCTCCCTGTGTGACTGGCGGCTTGATGCCGGGTGCCCGGGCTGGAGACAATGCAGCCGGGGAGGGATCTGGAGGGGGCTGGGACCGGAG
>NW_007065746.1:2148-143526 GCF_000164805.1 Carlito syrichta | reverse complement strand
CTGTAGTAGAGGGGAATTTATATCCCTACAAACACACAGGAAGAAAATGGAAGGAATAGAAATTCACAACCTAACAAGCCACCTAAAGAAGTTGGAAAAGCAAGACCACAAAAACCCTAATTTCAGCAGAAGAATCCAGATCACCAAGATAAAAGCCCAAATCCAGGACATAGAAGACAAAAAGATAATACAAAAAAATCAATGAAACAAAAAGCTGGTTCTTCGAAAGGGTAAACAAGATTGATGGTCCCCTAGCTAGACTGACCAAGAAAAAATGAGAAAAAAACCAAATAAGCATAATCAGAAACACAAAAGATGAAGTCACATCTGACCCTGAAGAAATACAAAAGATCATTAGAGACTACTACGTACACTTGTATGGAAACAAACTTGAAAACCAGAAGGAAATGGAAGACTTTCTGACATCACACAACCTACCTAGGTTGGAACAAGAAGAAATTGAGACCCTAAATAAACCAATAACAATCAAGGAAATCGACCACGTAATAAGAAAACTTCCTACAAAAAAAAGCCCTGGTCCAGATGGCTTTCCAGCAGAATTCTACAAGACATTTAAGGAGGAGCTGATACCAATCCTACTGAAGGTATTCCAGGCGATTGAAAAAGATGGAACTCTCCCCAAATCATTTTACGAAGCCAACATCACATTGATACCCAAGCCAGGTAAAGATCCAACAAAGAAAGAGAACTACAGGCCAATATCTTGATGAAGACATAGATGCTAAAATTCTCAACAAGATCCTAGCAAACCGGATTCAGCAATACATCTGAAAAATCATCCACCATGACCAAGTAGGCTTCATTCCTGGCATGCAAGGCTGGTTCAATATTCGTAAAACCATAAATGTAATTAAATACATCAACAGATGTCAAAACAAAAACCACATGATCATATCACTAGATGCAGAAAAAGCTTTTGATAAAATCCAGCACCCCTTCTTGATAAAAACCCTTGAACATCTAAGCATACGGGGAACATACCTCAAAATAGTAAAAGCCATCTACGAGAAACCCACAGCCAGCATACTCCTAAATGGACAAAAATTGGAACCAATTCCCCTGAAAACTGGAACTAGACAAGGATGCCCACTCTCTCCCCTCCTGTTCAACATAGTATTGGAAGTCCTGGCTAAAGCAATCAGAGAAGAGGAGGCAATCAGAGGTATTCAAATAGGAAAAGAGGAAGTCAAGTTATCTCTCTATGCAGATGATATGATGGTGTACCTTGAAAACCCAAGAGAATCTGTCAAAGGCCTCCTTACATTGATAAAAGCCTTTGGCAAAATCTAGGATACAAAATAAATGTACAAAAGACAATCGCATTTCTCTACACCAATAATAAACAAACAGAAACCCAAATAAAAACACAGTTCCATTCACAATAGCCACAAAAAAAATGAAATACCTTGGCATCTTCCTAACCAGAGACGTGAAAGACCTTTACAATGAAAATTACAAAACACTGCTCAAAGAAATCAAAGCTGACATGAACAAGTGGAAAAATATCCCATGCTCATGGATCGGAAGAATCAACATTGTGAAGATGTCCATCTTACCTAAAGCAATCTACAAATTCAATGCAATACCCATTAAATTACCAACAACATTCTTCTCAGACCTAGAAAAAACAACACAGGAATTCATATGGAAACACAAATGTCCAAAGATAGCCAGACATCCTCAGCAAAAAATCAAAGCAGTTGGTATCACATACCAGATTTCAAACTTTACTATAAAGCTACAATCATCAAAACAGCTTGGTATTGGTACAGGAACAGGCATATAGATCAATGGAACAGAATTGAGATTCCAGAAGCAAAACCTCAATTTCTCAACCAACTCATCTTCGACAAAGCCCCCACCACCTACCAATGGGGAGAGGAGAACCTATTCAGTAAATGGTGCTGGGAAAATTGGCTGACCACATGCAGAAGATTGAAACAGGACCCCTATCTATCCCCATGCACAAAGGTTAACTCCAAATGGATCAGAGACCTAAATGTAAAACCTCAAACCATAAGAACCTTAGAAAAGGAAGGAAATACTCTCATGGAAATCGGAACTGGCATCCAATTCCTGTACAAAACCCGAAACCCACAGAACTTAAGAGAGAAGATAGACAAATGGGACCTTATTAAACTGACAAGTTTCTGCAATGCCAAAGAAACCATCAAGAGAGCAGGGAGACAGCCTACAGACTGGGAAAAAGTATTTGCCAACTCTAGGTCTGACAAAGGCTTAACATCCTGGATCTACAAGGAACTCAAACGCACTGAAAAGAAAAAAACAAACATCTCCATTATAAAATGGGCAAAAGACATGAACAGACACTTCACAAAAGAAGACATTCAAGCAGCCAACAAACACATGAAGAAATGCTCAACCTCACTAATCATAGGGAGATGCAAATCAAAACCACACTGAGATACCACCTAACTCCAGTCTGAATGGCAATTATCAACAACTCAAAAAATAACAGCTGCTGGAGAGGGTGTGGTGAAAAGGGAACACTTCTACACTGTTGGTGGGAGTGTAAACTAGTGTAACCTCTGTGGAAAGCAGTGTGGCAATTCCTAAAAGCTCTAAAAATTGACCTTCCATATGACCCTGCATCCCCCTACTGGGAATATACCCTGAAGAACACAATCACTCTATAAAAAAGATACCTGCACACGTTTGTTTATTGCAGCATTGTTCACAATAGCAAGAACCTGGAAACAGCCATGCTGCCCATCAAAAGAGGACTGGATTAAAAAATGTGGTACATATACACGATGGAATACTACACAGCCATAAAAAAGAACAAAATCATGAATTTTGCTGCAACCTGGATGGAACTAGAGTCTATAATACTGAATGACCTCTTACAAAAACAAAGATCTGAATATCACATGTTCTCACTCACATAATGGACCTTGAACATCCAATGCAATACTATAAGAAAATGACTGATGGTACTGGGAAACTATGGGGGGGAGGGGGATGAGATTAACAGTAGCAAATATCTATCGGGGGATGGGAAAACACTTATCTACAGGGTGCCTGAATGAAACGTCATTGTACACCTAACCCTTAACTGTACCCCACAAACCATAATAAAAAATACTGATTAATGAAAAAAAAAAGTTATGATGATTGCATAACACTGTGGTTGTATGTAATGCTGCTAAATTATACACTTAAAGTTTATTAAATTTTAACAGAATAAGATTTTTAAGATATTATATAATTTCACCTGGTAATTGTTCTTACACATATAGTTATTTAAAAGTTTTTTTGCCTGTAATCCCGTGCTTTGGGAGGCCGAGGTGAGTGGATTGCCTGAGCCCACGGGTTCAAGACCCAACTGGGCAACTTGGCGAGACCTCATCTCTACAATAAATCAAAAAAATCAGCCCAGTGTGGTAGTGTGCACCTGTAGTGCCAGCTACTTGGAATGCTGAGGCGGAAGGATTGCAGGAGCCCAGCAGGTCGAGGCTGCGGTGGCTGAGAGCGGCCACTGCACTCCAGTCTGGGTGATAGAGTGAGATGCCAATTCAAAAAATAAAAAATAAAAATAAAATTTTTTTGCTAAGCTGCCAAAAATAGTAATGCTTTTCTAAATATATGTTTGTTATTCTTTTAATTCAGTTCCATTTTGGTCAGAATGCAAACTCTATATTATTTAAATCCTTTTACATTCATTGAGAATTATTTTATGGCTCAGTATTTGATCTATCTTGATTAATGCTATATGGACACTTGAAAAAGTGAATTTAATTATTTTCAGTTTTATTCTGTGTTTGTTTCATCTATTTTGAAGTTTCATTGTTCACCTTATCCATTTAAGTTTGATAATTCTATGAATTGACCCTCTTTTAATTATTACATGACATCATGAATTTTGCTGCAACCTGGATGGAACTAGATTATCTAATACTGAATAGAGGTGCTTAACTCTTTTATGATTAGTATTTGTATGTCATATTTATATCCATTCTTTTGCTTACATGATGTGTCTATATCTAAGGTGTGTTGCCTGTGAGCAGTGTAAAGTTGGGTCTTGTTTATTTATGTTTTAATCTCATCTGAAAGTATACTTTTTAATTGAGATATCCAGTCCTTTTGTAGTTGATGTGATTACTGAGAGGACTGGGTTTAAGTATAACCTATTGTTATTTGTTTTCTGTTTATTCCATATATTCTTTTTTTCTTTAGTGTGATTATTTTTAATATTTTGTTTTACCTCCTCTACTGTTTTTCTAGATATAGTCTTTGTTTTTTTAATTGTAAGTCTGAAGATCACAATATGTATCTTTATTACAGTTTACATTAAATTAATATTTTAACATTTAATGTTTAAGGAATTACCTTAAAAAAGTATAATTCTGATTATTCTCTTCTGTCCTTTGTGCTAGTCTTACCATATATTTTTCTTGAGTGTTTGTTGCAAGTTATCAGGAATTGGTGTTTGATTTTGTCAAAACCTTTCATAAGTCTTTTGAGAAGATTCTATCGATTTTCTACTTTATTTTATTTACATTATGTACTATGTTCATTGGGTTTCAGACAGTAACCCAATGAACATAAACCAAATTTGCCTCACTGGGTTAGATTTTCGAGAGTCATAGTGTAATATAATTTTATGTATTGTTGGATTTAACTTGCTACCATTTTGTTAAATAGTTTTACATGCATGTCAATGAGAGATATTGCTTGGCACATTTCTTCTGATATCTTTGTCCTGTTTTGATATCAAGCTAATACTAACTTCCTAAAATGTTTTGGTATAGGTTTTTGGTTTTCTAATAATGTTTGTGTATGGCTAGTATACTTCCTTCTTTCAATATTTGATAGGATTCACAAGGTAAGTCATCTTTTTCTTTATGGGAATATATTTAATTATTTATTCAATTTTTCAAAAACTTTATATAAGATCAATTAAGATTTCCTATTTCTTTTCAAATCAATTTTGCTAGTTAATGTCTTTCTAGGAATTTATTTCATGTATGTTGTTAATCTTGTTGTCATAAAGTTATTCATATTATCTGAAATTTTTTAATAAATGTATTTTGATCTTTTGAGGTTCTATCTTTCATTCCTGATATTGATAATCTGTCTTCTCTTTTTCATCTTAATGATTCTAGTAAAATGCTTACCAATTTTGTGATTACTTCAAAGATATAACACTAGATTTCATTGCTTTTTCTATTGTTTTTGTGTTTTCTTTTTCATCAGTTATTGTCCTGTCTGCTATTATTTCTTTTATTCTATTTCATTGTTTATTTTAGTTTCTTAATTTAAAAGGTTAGAACATTTATTTGAGACCTCCTTTTCTAATAAAGCATTTGAGTCCATGTATTTTCTTCTAAGCATTACTTTAGCTTCTTTTCATATATTTTGATTTGTTGTGTTTCTATTTTCAACCAACTCAAGATATTTTCTAATTTCTCTTGTGATTTACTGTTGGAACCATAGGTGATTCAGAGCTATTTTGTTTAATATTTGTTCTGTTTACTTTTTAATACACACATGTAAATATTAGGTCTATTATTTTAGCCTAGATTTCTGATACAAGTATTGATATTTTATATTGGAGATAAAACAAAAGGCAGCAAGGGTAAGAAAAGTAAAATAAGGATGGGTACAAATGGGAGACAATGGTTATTATTTATGATAAACCACAAAAACACAATGAATTAAGGTGGAAGAAATATCTGCTTGAAATGGAATGCTTTTCCCAGTGGGCCTATTTTATAGGTGAATCTCAAAAGTAGATTATGGGGAGAGGAATTTAATTTGCAACTTCCTCCCATTTTTTTTCCCATTGACAAAGTTTTCCCCCATAAGTCATTAACTCTTTCATACCTCCAGACTGCGTCATTCTGCCCCTTTATTGGGAGAATGGAATGCCAGAGCCCAAGCTCAGCTTTGTGGTTGACAGTGGAAGAAGAAAGCTAGAATCTCCAGGTATTCAGTGGTGGACCTGGTGGTGTAGCAGAGGCTCTACTAGTACAACATAGTGGTTGTCACCAAATTGCAGAGCTACTTGGACTTGAACAACAGACCATAGAATATGATTGGTAGATATGGCAGAGTCAATGGCCCAGGATACATGAAACAGGTATTAGACAGTAAACCAAGTTTTGCACCACTGGGATAGATTTTTGAGAGTCATAATGTAATACAATTTTATGTATTGTTAGATTTAACTTGCTACCATTTTGTAAATAGTTTTATGTGTATGAAAAATACAGCTAATGAATGAGATCTACATCAGATACCCATATATACCTATTGATGTATAATCATAAATTTAGAAAGACATTGGGAAAGATCCACCCAAAAAAAAATGCCAACCTTTGGGTAGAATATAGAATAAGCAGAAGAGAGAGAACTTGTACTGATTTATATGATTTTTGGTGGTTATGATATTATGAGTAATTTAAAAATTCTTTTGTGTATTTTTAAAAAATTCGAAAGGATTATTACATTAAATAAATGGTTGCACATCCGAATGCTCAAATTCTTTGTAGCTGTTTAGATACATCTTGAAAAATATCAATTATAAAAAAGCACCATGCCATAATAAGTGAAAAATATTAAACAGTATGCTGATATATCTTATTTTAGTGTGATTTTGTGCTTTTTACAAATTGAAGATTTGTGGCAGCCCTGCATAGAACACGTATATTTGTCCACTTTTTCAATAGCATGTGCTTACTTTATATCTTTGTGTTACATTTTACTAAGTCTCACAATATTGTAAATTTTATTATTACTATCTGTTATAGTGATCTGTAATTAGTGGTTTTTGTTGTTATACTGTAATTGTTTTAAGGTGTCAAGACCTGTGCCCCTGGTTTCAAAGCTTCACAGAACAGGCGGACTCTCTTGTTAGAGGCTAATGAAGCTGGTGACTTTAGGCTGAAGGCAGTGCTCATTTACCATTCAGAAAATCCTAGGGCCCTTAAGAATTATGCTAAATCTACTCTGCTTATGCTCTATAAATGAAAGAACAAACTCTAGGTGAAAGCACATCTGTTTATAGCATGATTCATTGAATATCTTAAGCCATCGTTGAGACCTACCTCTCAGAAAAAAAGATTTCTTCTAAAACATTACACCTCATTGACAATGCGCCTAGTCACCCAAAAGCTCTGATGAAGATGTACAAGAAGATTAATGTTGTGTTCCAATATCCATCCTGCAGCCCATGGTTCAAGGAGTAATTATGAATTGCAAATCTTATTATTCAAGAAATACATTTCATAAGGCATCTGAGCAAAGTAAGTTGAAAACCTTCTGGAAAGATTTCACTGTTCTAGATGCCATTAAGAACATTCATGATTCATGACAGGAAGTCAAATATCAATATTAGCAGAAGTTTTGAAGAAGTTCTTCCAACTATTATGGATGATTTTGAGGTATTGGAAACTTTAAAGGAGAAAGTGACTGCAGATGTGTTAGAAAAAGTAAGGAAACTAGAATTAGTAGTGGAGTCAGAAGACGGAACTGAAAATTGCATAAACTTAAGTAATAAAGCAGTGGCAAAGTTTGAAAGGATTGATTCCAATTTAGAAAGAAATTATACTGTGGATAAAATGCTATCAAACATTACTGCATGCTACAAAGAAATCTTTCATGAAGGATAGTAAGTCAATACAATAAACTTTATTGATGTCTCAACCTTTAGCAACCACTATTCTGATCAGTAAGTAGCCATCAACATTGAGGTGAGACCCTCCACCACAGAAAGATTCCGCTTGCTGAAGATTCAGATGATTCTTAGCATTTTTCACAATAAGTATATTAAAATTATAGCCAGGCCTGGTGGCTCAGCCTGTAATCCTGCGCCTTTGGGAGGCTGAGGTGAGTGGATTGCCGAGCCCGCGGATTCGAGACCCACCTGGGCAGCGAGATCTCATCTCTACAATAAATCAAAAGATCAGCTGGGCGTGGTAGCGCATGCCTGTAATTCCAGCTACTTGGAAGGCTGAGGCGGAAGGATCGCCAGAGCCCAGCAGGTCGAGGCTGCGGTGGCTGGGAGCGGCCACTGCACTCCAGTCTGGGCGACAGAGTGAGACTCCAACTCAAAAAAATAAAATAAAATAAATAAATAAATAAATAAATAAAATTATGTACATTGCTTTTCAGGCATAACTTTTTATGCATTAGAAACCAAAATGTCCATGTGACTCACTTTATTGCAATATTCATTTTATTATGGTGGTTTCAGACTAAACCTGCAATATTTTTGAGGTATGCATGTATAAAGAAAATAAGAATGTAATAGATGTTTAAGATTTTAAATTATAAATTGTCAGAAATCTCTTAATGTTTGACTCTGTGAAGGATGTGGTTAGAAGGCATAAAGGGAAAGAAAATAATATAAAAAGAATAAGAAAAACTACATAATATACATGAAACTGAGTGTATAGTTACAATACAGAAAAATAATTCTATATGAAAAAGACATGTGGAAAAGCACTGGTTTTGAACACTGACAAATACTAGTTTTAATCATGTGATTGCCATTTTGAAATTCATCCTGTTTGGGCTCTCATTTTCTTACCTGTTAATAAAAACAACATCTCTCAAGGCCCCTATTATGGTGAATAACAAAAATATATTTAAAATGCTTTGAATAAATTGAAGGGGTAAGAATGTAATAATAAAGGAGAGAGAAAGTTTAAATGACTTTGATGGTGAAAATAAATAAAATTTGTTTACACTAGCCTTGTCTTCTCCGACTTTAATGTCTTTATTGTTTTGATAATTGGTTAGTTACTAGCACTCTCTAGAAACTCAAAGAAGAATCCCAGGATTCAAAGCTAAGCCTCGATATTTACAAAGGTAATGAGTCTGTCAGCCATGGGAAGTCAAGTGCTCTTACTGTTTGGTATTGCTCACCTCAAATCTAACCTAAAGGGACACCTTTCTTGGGGGATAGCAGTTCATTTGTCTTCATGCTAACTCTATCAAGGAATTTTCCTGTGCAGAAAACAACTAGTTTCACTAAGCTCTGTATGTGCAGTGTTTTTTATGTAGCATACTGACAGCCAGTAACCGAACCTAATCCGTCAAACTCATTTCACCTAAGACCCCGAGTATACCTCCAATTCTGATCCTTAAGGTAAAGGCATCACTGAAGTACTTAGTTCCTGACCTTTTGCTTTTGAACACATAGTACTCTGGGGTTTAGGGTAGGAGAAGTGAATTTCTCTTGTACTGAGAAATATAGTCATTATTTTTTGGTGTTGCATTTAAAAATATTGTTTGTCCTGTAATTTGCTTATAACAGCTGCAACATTGATCAAGTAGCCTTTGATGGAGTTGTTCTTTTGCAGTAGCAGATTTACAGTTTGGTAAACTTCATGCTTTTTATTTTTAATTTAATGAAAATGAATCTTTTGGAACTATTACATTATTTTTGATAAGATAAAAATTTGGTAATTTAATTTTTTCCAAGTTTTAGAAGCTAACCATAAGAATTTGAATGACAAATATTAATCTTTAAAAAATATTCAACACTTCTAAATGCTTCATATATCTTTAAAGCACTTTTTGTGCAATAGATACATTTTAACACTGGCGCAGTAGTATTTCTGCCAATTATTTAATATCTCTCATTATGGAGAAGGCACTAAATCAGGCACTTGAGAACTATTTCTGCTCCTCAAATGACTGTCCGTTGCTTTCCTACATGTTTGTTGGAGGATTTGGTGTTTTCTGAGGAAGAAGGACAATTTTCACACATAAAGAGACATTAAATAATATTTTTCCTGTAGGTATGTACTGTGAAACAATAAAATAAATGGCAAGAAATCATTAAGACTCAAGCATTATGTCTACCAGTAAGTTAGTTGAGCTTACTCAGTTGTTAATGATCCTACTTCAACAAGGACAGCAAGAGTCCTACTACGTAACTGACTACTGTTTTATGTGGGGGATTAATAGCAACTTAGAAAGAAAACTTAAGACTTGATGTGTGTCTTTTTCTTTCTTTCTTTTTAAAAGCATTTTATTATCACAGAACATTTACTTCTATTGATTTTACTTTTAATACTCAAAACCACGTGAGAGACCAACTTTGACACTCAAAGTTAGTTTAACATTGCTTCAGATAAATGAGAACAGCAAACATTCCTGGATTCAAATAATTTTAAGAATGTTCTTTAAAAAGGAAGACATGATTGTTAACTAACATAAGTCATGTTATAAAATGCTGTCTGTTTAAATTTCTTGGATCTTTAAGGGAAATTAGATATTTTATTTAGTGTTTATGGAAGAGACGATTCTTGCTTCTTATCAATGCTTAAATCTCTAAAAAATTGAATTTTAAATGGTGTCAAAACTGGGGTGTAATAAAAAACATGGGACAACTGTGCTACCCATTGAAAGTGGACTGAATAAAGAAAATGTGGTACATACATACAATAGAATATTATGCAACCATAAAGAAAAACAAAATTATGTACTTTGCAGCAACTTGGATGGATCTAGAGTCTACAATACTCAGTGATCTATCACAGAAACACAAATCTGAGATACTGCATGTGCTCACTCATAAGCGGACCCTGAACATTTATCACAATACTATAAGAAAGGGATGGGCAATAGTGGGACACTGCCACACGAAGGTGGGGTGAGGAGGGACATAACATCAATAAGGGTACCCAATCTCAAGCCAGGTAGAGTGGGGATCAAGGGGAGGCCCAAACTTTACCTGGAAGGTTACCACTTATGTACCATTACTGAATCGTACCCCATATCTTTAAAATAAAAAAAATACTGCATTAGAAATTAAAATTAAGAAGTTAAAAAAATTGGGGCATAATGATTATAAGAAGAGAAATAACAGTCAAGAGAATGATATTTGACCATAGTTATAACTTTTCTAGCCAAACTACATGATTATTACTTGAATTATCAAATTTCAATTTGAATTTCTTTAAATATTGACATAATTTAGAAGTGTTTTCAGAAAGTCAAATTTGAATTACAAACATGTAAATTATCACCACATTCTGATATTTCCAAATTTAAGTGTCTCATTTAAAACAGCTTTCAAGATAATAAAAGCACATATAATTCTTTCTAAAATATGAGTCAATTTTAAAAATGGCAGGAGTTACTTTTAAGTAAACAACCACTATTTAATGAAACACGTGAGATTAAAGCATCAAAAAATCTTTGCCCACAATTACTTGTTAAGCCCGAAAGATGGTAACATCTTCGTAAGAAAGATGGAAAAAGTTCTTAGTATGTTAAATCACTTGGAAATCTTCACCCAAATCACAGGCTCAGGAGAATACTCTTTATCTTAAATGTAATAATCAAATGCCATCTCTGCAATTATTATCTTCTCCCACTGCCTCTGGACAATTCCATTTTATTATACAGATCTCAGCATCACAAGAGAAATAAAGCACCTGCTTCTCTAAGTAAATATACAAGCTTAGGTTTCTTGGTGACTCTTTAAAATGTTCAAAAATAAATAATTTAATCAATTAATTGGTTCTTTTGTTTATTATAATAAAATATCAGTTTAAATGATCCTTTACAGATGGACCGAATATTATTTTGACTAAATACATTTGTTAATTTGGCATTATGTTTACTTATCTTTATGCCTCAGGGTACCTTACGTAAAAAAAAATCAGTACTTTTAAACTCCTCTTCATAATACTACTCTTCTAATTGGCAGATTTCAGATATATTTTTCTATTTTTATTTTTCACTATGCTTTTGCCTGGCTAGTTTTTGTTTCAACTTTCATTTCTAATCAACATTACTCACAAACTAACTACATGATCTTCAAAGATATATTAAAGACAGTGGGGAAAACATATCATTGGTCTAAAATATCTGGTTTAAGTATGATCTTCGTGTTTCTCTTTCACAAATTCCTTTTTGTGGGTCAAAGTCACGATCCCCTGAGGACTATTTATGAGTTCAGATACATACCTATGGGAATTTAATTTACCTCAATAAATATGTTGAGAACCTTTTGTTTTTGGTGGTGGTGATGGCAAACAAAGAGCTCTGGGGAAATAGAATTGCACAGTTTCTGACTTCAAGAGCTCTCAGTATAACGGGAAAGATAAATCTTCAAATGAATAATTTAAACATTTGTCCAGGTACTAAAGGAACACAGAAAATACCCACTTACTACAATCTGGCATTCGGGATACCAATGGAGAAGACAATAGAAAATGTGACCATTATCTGGGATCTTAAATGGTGAGCAGAAGCTAACTTGGTGTCAAAGGGTGTGTGTGTGTGTGTGTGTGTGTGTGTGTGTGTGTGCATGTTTGTGCGTACGTGTTCATGAATGAGAGACACTCCAGTCAGATCCATGTAACTCATGTAAATATGCTTTAAAAAGGCATGAAATAATATCATATATGAGAGATTGAATTTAAAGCCAATAGTGATATGAAGAAAGCAGTGGGAAAAGAAACTAGGGAAGTAGAGTGGTCAGGGAACAATGGGCTTTATTTTCCATCCTAAGGAGCATGGCCTTTATTCTGTAGGTGGTAGAAGTTACATTAAAGCAGAATAATGACGGGGTTAGATCTATAGTTCAGAGGAGTCATTTTATCAAAAGTGCAGAGGAATGAATTTCAAGGAAGTCTACAGTGGCAGGTTTCAGGTAGGAGGCTATGGCAACAGTCCAGGCTTGATTAAGGGCAGTGGTAAAATGTAAGGAGAGAAATGACAGATTTGAGGGGGGGAAAAGTCAGTCATGCTTTTTATACCCACCATTAGCCTTTTAGAGTAAATTGATTTGGTATATTAGAGGAGCGCAAGACACGGAAAAGGAAACCAATGTGCATGTGAAAAAGTTGCGTTGAAGATTAAATTAATTAATACTCATAAACAGCGCTTCAAAAGTGTTTGCTATTATTATTATTATTATTATTATCAGAGTCAAGGAAGAGTAAAATTAGAATGATTTACGGACCTCAAAAGAGAGGCATCAGTGGAGAACTGCCCTCATGATCTGGACTCTGGAAATACGAATCTCTTAGAGGGACATGGATGGAGAAAGGAAGGCATGCAAGAGAGGGAACATAGCAGAAGTAGGGTGTACTCTGAGTTACTTCATATAGAAACAAAGAAAGATGTTTGGATTAACCACGGTTTCTGCTGTCCCCTAAATAGCAGGATGCCTTCAGAATCCCTTGAAAATAAGTGTCATTGCATTCTGTTTTATGCTACCATTCCCTGAAAGTACACCAGGAAGATGCAAAAGCATGTGGATAGAAATCCATAGAAGCACCACATGTACATTCCATCAGCACTTTTGCTTTGCTCAAGGATTTTTGCTGGACCTAAAACAACTCTGATCTGTTTGGAAAGAGGATTTGCATTTGCAAATAGATTTGCAGGCAGACCCAACAAGCAGCACTTTGCCATTTGCAAATCCACTTGAAACATCTGGGTTCCTGTCTAGCCCTAAAATTCTTATATAAATGGACAACCATAAGATCATAGTTTGGACATGATTTTTAAAAATCAAGATAAATGCTAAGTAATTTGCATAATTTGTTGGTTTTGTAAGCACAACCTATTTTGTTAACAAAGTAAAAGAACAAAGGGAAACGGAACTTTTTCTATTAAAGGAAAATTAAATAAGCGAAATCAATAATGAAACAACAATAAAAGCACCTTGACTTTGTTAACTGGAGAAAGGCTGTGTGACATTTCAGTGAAACAAGCTTGCTAATAAAAGTTTTAATTTAGACTGAAATTCTGCCTATTTTTCTAATGATAAAAGGAATGTTAAAATTTATATTGATGACTTATTTATTGTGGGTCTGCAGATATATACTCATGCAACTTTTTTATACAAAAAAGGAAACTAGTGAAGTTCTCTAGTATAAAAAAGAGTATTATAATATAGCCAATATAAGATTTAGTCAGGCTAAATTTATACTGTACCAGTAGACTATAAGAATTCCATTAATGCTCCATTGATATCATCAATGAAGAAAAAGGCAAAATGGATGCAGTGCTTCTGCTCCACTGGGTCTGTAATGAAGCAGCATTATAGCAGCTGCTGTCTTTTTAAACAGCTTTGCTTTTTTTCTCCCAAGGCATCACTTGGTATATTTCAAAAGTCTCCAGAAAAATATCTTTTGACCTTGTGGCCCTTTCTTTTTATTATTTGTATTTTTTTCCCAAGAACTATGGCCTTCTATTTGCCACTGTGGTGTTATGCAGTAATTTGAAATGTACAATTGAAATTTCAAATAAAAAGAAGGGTTTGAAATTGGTACTGCCAAAAGCATCTGTGCCAGTGAATCCTAATATTTCAAGAATGTTGGCCATTAGAAAGTCTTATAGCCCTTAGTGATATGATGAAGAACCTGCAAAGACTGGAAGTTTCAGTCTTTTTTTCTTCTTGGTTAAAAAATAGAGAAAGGTTTCTACAAGGGTAAAATTAATAGTTTGCCAAACTGTTAAACCATGGTGCTAATCTGGATTCCTGTCCAGTTAACCTGTTTGTTTCAGCTCTTGGAGATGACATTGATTTTCACTGCCAAATCTTTGATGCAACCATCCACTCTCATTGCTAAGGTGGCCAAAATGAACAGCCAATTCTACTGAAGTTAGTTCATCCTAAGTATATGCACACATGTGTGTTTGCACATGTGCGTGTGTTTTGACAACTTCTATACATCCACTCTAAATAACTGAAAATATTTCAAGGCTAAATTAAAAAATATTTTATTTTATTTTAAAGATGTGGGGTATTCAGTGTTAGGTATACAAATGTTCATTATGCAGGTACCCTTGTTGATGAGGTGTGTCCCTCCCACCCCCAGCAGATTCCCACTACTGCCAAGGCTAAACTTTTTAAGTGACGACATTTACAGTTTTAAAATTGTGCTACTCACTGCATTCATATTAATAAGAAGGGGCATATATGTAAAGAAGCAAAAGGAAAATATAAGGAATGCACTAAATCATCTACAAAAAGAGAAATGAATGAAGTTCTTGAATAATAACTCAAGCTACCTTTATAAACCCTAAGGGGTGAAGTTCTGAGTTTCCTATGATCTAGAAATATCTGACACACTGTAGATATTCAAAACCTACTCTCCTGATTTTCCAACCACAATTCCCCTGAGTTCCTAAATGTCCCATTGATATTATGGGATATTACTCTTAAATGATCTAATTCTGAATTAAGATATCCAGTAATGATTCTTTCTTTCTTTTCTTTTCTTTTCTTTTTTTTTTTTGAGTTGGAGTCTCACTCTGTCGCCCAGACTGGGGTGCAGTGGCCGCTCCCAGCCACCGCAGCTTCGACCTGCTGGACTCCGGCGATCCCTCCGCCTCAGCCTTCCAAGTAGCCGGAATTCCAGGCATGCGTTACCACGCCCGGCCCATTTTTGATTTATTGTAGAGATGAGGTCTCACCAAGTTGCCCAGGTGGATCTCAAACCCGCGGGTTTAAGCAATCCACTCACCTCAGCCTCCCAAGGGCGCGGGATTACAGGCTGAGCTACCGAGCCCGGCTAATGATTCTTTCTTACTTGTTCATGCACTAAATCTTCTACCTCTACTCCATCTGAACTCTGGCAATAAAGACTTTTTTCAGTGAATGGTACTCCCATTTAACTATTGCCAACACCAACCACTTGAATGCTATTCTGCATTTATTCTTGCTACTCTATCTTTTTTTTTTTTTTTGAATTGGAGTCTCACTTTTGTCTCCCAGGCTGGAGCGTAGTGGCACACTTATGGCCACCGCAGCCTCGACCTGCTGGGCTCAGGCGATCCTTCCGCTTTTGCCTCCCAAGTAGCTGGAACTACAGACGCATGCCACCACGCCTGGCTAGTTTTTTTTGTAATTTATTGTGGAGATGAGGTCTCATCAAGTTGCCCGGGCTGGTCTCAAACTCCCGGGCTCAGGCAATCCTCTCGCCTCAGTCTACCAAAGTGCTGTGATTACAGGCTGAGCCACTGACCCAGCCTTCTCTACTTTAAATACGTCATCTCATTAATTCTACATCTGACAAAGCTCTCAATACCATTCATTACTCTTCACTATCCTGCCAACCTTTGAGTTTAGGTTCTCAGTATTTTTCCAGTTGATTACTGATTATTTCACTTAATTACATTTCAAAGGTTTACCTATCTTAGGCTTTCTCATTTCTTTCTAATTCATTCTTTACATTATTTTCAATGGTCTTTCTAAAATGTCACTGATCCACTTTAAAAGGTGCCATTGATTTACTATCTTGTTAAAGATAAAATCAGAACTCTTTAGCTTATACAAGACCCTTCATGATCTGCCATCTTACTCCCTCCAGAATTATACTGTTCTCTATTTGTATTGGATACACACCAAACTACTGGCAGTTCCCCAAATGTGCCATACTGTTTCTTGCCTCTTTGCATTTGTGTGTACTATTCTCTATACATGGAATAGTACATGTCTTTTTTTCCCCCATGATCAGTTCTAACACTTCACTTAACACAAGGCATCACCTTCTCTATGGACTGTTCTCCGACCTCCATGCTCTAGCATTTTGGCTCCTACATAACAACTAGTGTATACTTTTGACCTAGCACTCATCATATAATGTTTATTTATTTGTTTCCATATTATGTGTACTTCTTGATAGTGAGAATTGTGTCTTAAATCTCTGTCTCTAGTAGCTATTTATCTACTTGAGCTGTTGAATTTATTTATTCAACAAATTTAATTGAATAGTAATTATCTGTCAGGAATTCTTCTACTCATTGAAATGAACAAAACAAAGCTCTTATTTTGTAGGTTGAATTGTGTTTTTCCAAAGCTCAGACAAGTTTCCTTGGTTGGCAATACTCCATATGCATGGTCACATATCATTTCTGGGAGAAGTTAGCATTCTTCAGGACAACCAGGATCTCTGCACATTGAACTCTCCTAGGCTCTGCTCCATGCACCTCTTCCCCTGGCTTATTTTAGCCTGTCTCCTTTTATAGCAATAAACTGTAATCACAAGTATAACACCTTTCAATCAGTTCTGCTAGTCCCTTTAGCAAAGCATTGAACTTGAGGGTAATCTTGGGAGCTCCCAATTGTGCAGGTCTTGTCAGAAATGAGAACAGTCATGGGAACTTTCTAATTATTCAGAAGCTGAGAAACAGTGGGCACAGTAAATATTTGTGAACATCACTGTGTTTGCCACAATCTCTTTTCCAACTAGCAACAAGATAAATCCTCTTTAAAAAGTCAATTTACCTCTCTGCCCAAATATCTTCAATTATTTCCCAGTTTATAGGACAAAAGAACATGTTAATATGGATTACAAAGGACATATATAATACAGCCCATTCCAAACTGTTTGATCACGGAGCCAACTGTTTTTTTTGACAATGTACCAGCTACAGCCCAACTGGCCTTCCTTTGACCATGCCAAACAGGCATCTGTCTTAGGGATTTTGAACTTGTTGCCTTTGCTGTTACTATTATTCTCACTGTTTTCTCTGTGTATCAATTTTCCAATCCCTTCTTCAATCCCCTCTACTTTAATGTGCCCCTTAAAGTCCTATAGCGATTTCCGTAGGGCCATGCCCCATACAGGCATCCCTTTCTTAGTGCAGTTTTCCATTGCCCATCTGCCTGGCCATATGGCCAAACCATTGGCCACCCCTCATGAGTCAGTAAAAACCTCAACATACTGGGCTTTTATCATTATTCAATTCTTTCATCACTGCAAGGAAAACAGCATGCAAATCAGCTCATTGAACTGATTTGTTTTTTACCTTCTTCAATCAATCTTTCCATTTGCTGGTCTTAGTGCAGCAGTCTTCCAAATAGGATGCTGTTTTTTTCACCTAGGAAATGCCATCCATAAACCAAGTATCTCTTTTATAGTCGACAGAGAGGTGTTCATAGAGCACTGCCCATGTGATCATGAGATCTGTCAGTTACTCATGTGGTTCCAAAGTCAGACTCCAGGAAAAAAAAAAAGGTTACCTGCTCACGAATATAATGATTACCTTCTTGTATTCTCCCAGTAGAAAGTTTCTGCACAAATGATTCTTATTTTACTAGGGAATTCTGGGCATAACCCTTTTCATAAAAAAAATACATCACCATCTCCCAAGGCATTATGGATATTTTGGGTTTCAAGAGAATATTTTATCCATCAGTCATTGGGTGAGTTCCAATTAATGTTCAATACTGACCTAGGTATTTGTTACCTAAATAACCCTACTGCATATTTATGTAAATATAAGAGGAAGGAAAGTGGTTTTTGAGAAAAAAATAGAAAACTTTACCTAGGCAGAGAAGTCTAAGTTGACTTCCTGAAGAAATTGAAATCTATGTTGATATCAGATTATTTTAGACAATGAAGAGTGTTTCAGGCACAAAAATATATATATACGGTGTACAAAGACCCTGAGCTGAGAAAAATACTGTCACATTTAAGTACCTGAAATAACTCCATTTTAGTGAATGTGGAGAGTGGCTCAAGACGAAGCAAAAGATGTACACAGTCTAGAGGTTTTTAGATCTTAATTCTCACTTTATTTTTAGTACCAACAACCTATTTTTATGTGCTTTATAATCAATTTCAATATATATGTGTGTATATATATTATAAGAGGGAGAGCAAAAATTAGAGAGTAGATAATTGCAAATAGAATGTAATGATATTTGTTAGATATTACTTATCTTCTCCATATCAGACTTGTATATAACCCTGATTAGACAGGTACAGAGAGAAGGAAAGTTTGTAAGACCAAAGATATTGCCGACTCTCCTGGTGGTTAGCATGAGTTAAGAAATTTTGTGGGATCTGGGAATAGCTTTCTTTTCGAATGTGAAAGTGGGAAGCATGTTCCAAACGTGTTTCTTGGAGGAAAAAGAGAAATTGAAGACTGACTGTCATACAAAACCCATCAAATGGGTTCATTGCTTTTACTATTCCTGTGAACTTCTATATAAAAGAATATGAAAAAGAAAAGTAAACAATAAAAGAAGAGATGTTAGGTAAACTCCAACTGTGCAAACCTTATCTTCTTAGTACATATTTCACCTTCAGCTCTGATAATGTCCATTAATTGAAAAAAGTTGTCAGTGAAAAAGATTATCACCTTTTATAACAATTTGATGAACTTATTATATAATAGATATTAGGTTAATTATTATACTTGAAATAAACCAAAATTCTCTATAATTAAAGCCTTGGAAATATATAGCCCTTTGATATATCGCTTTGCCATGGTCATCTAAGCAAGTTCATGGATGTTTTCTACTTATAATCCAAGAAAACTAATTTTGCTAATTCAATTACTGAAATTAATTTTACTTTCTTAATTATTTCTACTCTAATTAACTAGTTAGTATATGTGACACACATATTATATCCTTTACTTCATTTCCTTTGAAAAATACAAATACTGATAAAGTAAAAGAAAAATATGTTATTCACCAAAAAATGGAGAATTGAAAATAGAATGAAGGATAAAAAGAAAGAAAACACAAAATGAAACTGCTTTTAGATGTATTACAATAAATTGTCAAAAAGTTATTTGTAAATTATTAGCCTAAATTTATTTACTCATTAAATAAATGTTCTCGAATAGCTACTATTTGCCAGACACTGATCTAGGCACTTGGATTCAGTCAAAGACCAATAAACAATGATTACTGTCTTTGTGGAAGGTACATTCTCATAAGTAGAGACAGTCAATAAATAATGACATATTTAAAAAGTAAATTGCATAGTATGTTATAAGGTGATAAATGCTATGGGAAGAAAAAGTAGAACAGAATAGGGATAGGCAATATAAGAGAAGGAATGTGTCGTGTAGAATTTTAAATACTTGACACAGGTAGACCACATTGAGAGGGTGGCATTGTAGCAAAAATTTGAAGAGAGAGACATTAGTATATTTATATCTAAGGGGATGAATAATTCAAACAGAATAAGCAACTCAAAGGCCCTAAGATGAGAATGTGCCTGGGATGTTAACAAAACAGATGGGGGGTATGACTAAGGTGAGAACAGCGAGGGATGATGATAGATTACTCAAGGCCTTTTGATGATGCTTTAGTAAGAACCTTGAACTTAACTGAGAGTGGTATAAAGAGCTATTGGAAAGTTTGAAACAGAGAAATAATAATATGGCTTCTATCTTAAAGAATCACCGTGTCTGCTATGTTGAAATCAGATTTTGGGAAGTAGAATATCAGGAGAAGTGAGGAGATCAGTTAGGAGTTATGATGGTTGGTTTTATGTATAAATTTGGCTAGGCTATGGAGCCCAGTTATTTATTCAATCACCTAACCTAGGTGTTGCTGTGAAAGCATTTGGTAGATGTGATTAACACCTATAATTGATTAATTTTAATTAAAGGAGATTATCTCAAATAATGTGAGTGGATCTCATCTAATATGTGTGTACATACATGTTTATAAATGCATATATATACATAATTATATATACACACATATGCATCTACATATATATGCTTATAATTTATATGTACAAACATAAATGTATATTCTATCGGTTCTGTTTCCTTGAACAATCCTGACTGATAAAAGAAGCTACTGCAATTATCTCGGCAAGATATAATGGTGGTGGGAGCAATATAGTAATAGTGTAGGTAGCAAGAATCATTTGATTCTGTATTTGTTTGCTTCAGAATTTCCAGACAGATTGGGTTCAAAATTCAGGAGTAAATGATCAATTAAGAAGCATCTCAAAGTTTTCTGCCTGAGCAGACTTTATTCCTAAGTTCAGGGATATTGGGAAATGACCAACTTAGATGTGACTATCATAACTGTAATTTATTTGATTGACTTGAAAAATGCCTATTTAGGAATTATTAAGGAAGATATTCTTGCATTCAACATAGAATGATGTGAATTTGGGCAAATTAACTAACTATAAAGCTCAGTTTTCTCATCTGATGAAAAGTAAGCATAATAATACCTAGTTAAGAGTGACGAGACTTAAACCTGATGATACACCCCAGTTGTTAAGCACAGAGCCTGACAATACATTCTCAGTAAAACCTTTATAAAGAAGTATTTTGTGCCTTTTCACAAAATGGTGCCGAAAGCTAAGAAGGAAGCTCCAATTACAGGTCTTACTCTTGCCCCTCATAAAGCCAAAGCCAAAGCAAAGGCACTGAAGGCCAAGAAGGCAGTGCCTAAGGCATCTACAGTCACACACACACACACACACACACACACACACACACACACACACACAACAACAACAACAAAACAAAACAAAAAAGAAGATCTGCACATCACCTACCTTCTAGAGGCCCATGACACTGCGGCTCTGGAGGCAGCTCAAATATCCTCAGAAGAACACACACTTGGGTTCATTGTGAATGTTAAAGCCAACAAGCACCAGATCAAATAGGCTGTGAAGAAGCTCTATGACATTGATGTTGCTAAGGTCAACACTCTGATTAGGCCTGATGGAAAGAAGAAGACATATGTTCAACTGACTCTTGATTATGATGCTTTGGATGTTGCCAATAAAATTGGGATCTTCTAAACTGAGTCCAGCTGGCTATTTCTAAATATATCTTTTTGATGAAGTTTTTTTGTCCCGTGAGTTGCTGAGCCGGGTCCCCAAGGAATGTTGCAGTTCCAGGAATTGCACTGTCAGTCTGAAATCCATGTGGTGGCCTAGGACACAGTGGCCTCTGGATAGGAAAATGGTGGTGCACGAGTACTTGGGGATGGTAACAGCTGCAGAGTCCCAAGGAGTGTTACAGCTCTCTTAGTTTGGGGGTTGGCAAACCCCCAGAAGTGTTTACACCTCTGCTGGTTCAGTGAGCTGGAGAGCCAGTCCCAGAGAATTGTTTATAGCTCTGTGGATTTGGCAGACTGGCAAGCCAGGCCCCCAAGGAATGTTGAAGTACTCTCTCAGTTTCGTGGGTCCAGCTTTTCCAGCTCAGCGTGTGCAGCTCTTCCAGTTCAGCAGTTCCGGGTTCTTGCCTCTTGCTCCAAAAAATGAGGAATGCAGACACCAGAGAGTAAGTCGGAATTTATTAGAAGATAGCAGGTGGGGACTAAAAAGAGGATTGCCCATGCCCCTCCGGTCAGGGGGTTATATTGCCTTGAGAGTGTGCGGGTTGGTTGGCAGTAGCACCAATCAGAGAGACACCATGGTGCATGACTAAAAATTCATCAATAGAGAGAGGGTTGAAAAGGACCAATCAAGAAGAAGCACATGAAAGGGGAAGTCCACTGACCTGGAAATAGGTGTTCTCACTCCAGCCTGTGGGGGCTTGCAGGGGAAATTAATACGGAGACCTACCCTAAACTGTCTGCCTATTCAGTTTCTTCCTTTCTCCTCTTTATTTTATTTTATTTTCACCATTAAAAAATGTATTAGTCCATTGTGGAATATCAAACTGTACCAAGTACACACAACACTGGGCTATTACAAGTTAACACAAGAAATGTTCATCTAGTCAATGGATGAAGGCTCCCAGAGGGAGGGGCTCATTAGCTTCAGCAGTGCAGCCTCCTCTGGTTAGACAGCAAGTCTCAAAGGGGGCTGTGATGGTTAATATTATGTGTCAACTCGTCTGGGCTAAGAGATTCCCAGATAACTTATAAAACATTATATCTGATTGTGTCTATGAGGGTGTTTCTGGAAGAGATTAGAATTTGAGTTGGTAGACTGAGTATAGAAGTTCTACTCTCACCAATGTGGATGAACATCATTCAATCTGATGAGGACTCAGAAAAAAAAAAAGGCAGAGAAAGAGATAATTTGCTTTCTCTGGCTGAGCTAAGACATCCATCTTTTCCTGCACTTGGACATCACCACTCCTGGCTTTCTGACCTTTAGCCTGAGACTAGGACTTAGTCCATGGGCCTCCCCACAACCCTGGCCCCCGGTTATCAAGCCCTTGGAATAGGACTAAATTACATCACAAGCTTGCCTTGTTCTCCAGCTTGCAGATGACAGATTGTGACTTCTTGGCTTCCATAATCCTTTGAGCCAATCCTATAACAAATTTATCTCCCTACCTACCTATCTATTTATCCTTACATTCTGTTGGCTCTGTTCCTATGGAGAATCCTGACTTATACAGGAACACAGTTGTGGGCAATCAGCAATGAACACTTCCAAAATCTTGCAGAATAATTTTCTTAGGTAAGGAGTTTTGTGTCTAGCACACCTCAATATTCATTATAGTGTGTGGACTGCTATGCTCACCTTCATCAGGTCAGACTCTCTTCTAAATTGATTGCTGAAGGGGAACACTTAGAGTCTCTCATTACTCCATTTATGCTCGGGGTAAGCAGAAAAACTTTTTCATCTTTTTACAGTTAATCCTGTGCTGGACATTTGATTTAAGGTTAATTAGACCAATCACTCATGAACACGAGGAAGAAGTGGCTTATCAATGGTCACAATTGGTATTATTAAATATGAAATTTGTATTGTATCCCATATCTCATATCAAGTGTCCATTTTACTGGACAGAGGAAGCCTTCTCAGGTCTGATTTGTATTAATTATACATATGGAATCAATTATACATATATAGTCACATTTCTTATAAAGCAGACAGAACTTAGGAAAAGGCAGAATTAGTATAAATTACAAAGGCCCAAATGAAGTCCTTATTTAGATGATTAACTACCTTATTCTAAGATTCAGTTACTAAAAAGGAAGTTAAATTTTCAAATATAGACTCTTTCCTTATGAAGTTAAGATCTATTTAATAACGTTGTAAAAGAGAGTCACCAGGGTATTAGTAGGAATCAGCAGACGGTAAGAAATATCCAAGAAATTCTTCTATTTATAACATTTACTAAGACACGGTACTGATATCTGCAGAAAATACTATACGTCTCATCTTCGGAAGTAATCCAACTAAAGTCTGGGAAAAATTTACTATGACACAGCAATTCCACCTATTTTTGCTGGAGGGTGAAAGTTAGACAGTCTGGGTTCTTTCTAGGCTGTAATTTGAAAGGCACTCAGCAACTACACAGAATTGTTAGTTTTCCCTCAACCACCTGCCACCGTTATGTGAAAGGAAAGGGAGGGGTGAAGGTATAACCTAAGGGTGTCAACTGTTACTTATTGAACAAGAACCTGCATACACGATGTCAGTGATGTGATTAATCATTCTCTGGTCCAAAAAGAAGGTCGTTCATGCTGAAATTTTGATTTATGTGTGCTCTTGCATTATCTCCTAAACCCTAGCCACTTGCCAGCATGCACACTGTAATGAGTTTGGCATTTGTGTAGGACTTTAAAAACATTAAATGATGAATCCCTCTAGAACATCTCCCTGTATTACTATATCCTACTCAACTTTTAAGTTGGGAAAATAAAGATAGTGTATAATTTCACTAAATCCTCATATCAAGTTAGTAAAGTTGAGGAGTAGGAATAATTAACTGTGTTCAAACATTAGAATGTGAAATCATCAAATATGCCTCATAGAGCCCAGCTGTACATCATAGGTCTAAAAAAACTGATGATTACAAATTTTTCATGGAAATTTGGAAGGTAGGCTGACCTTTAGAGGAGTTTTTCTTTTTTATTTACTAGTGTTGATATTATGTAACATTTCTTTTGGCTTAGCCATCATCCTCCAGTTAGTATCATACTCACTTAAAAATTGACTACTTTTTAGTAAATCATAACTTACATGTAGATTTTAACTCCATTCTTTAAAATGCTAAAGGTACTAAATTTTAGAAGTTTTTTTTGGTATTTTTAAAAATGTATCTTTGATATAGAGTTAAAATTCTTTGCTCTACCAGTGTGTATGAATGCCTTGCAGCTGTTGTGTTTGACTTTGATCACTAAATACAAGTAAACATATTCGTGTGTCTAAAACTTTGCAAAGTTAAATTGCAAACCAAAATGTTTTAGTAATAATCTATGTGAAGATGGCAGTTACTGAGATAACAAAATAGATATTTTGAAAAATGGAACGTGTTCTTTCAAGCTGCTAAAGCACCTTAGAATGCAGAAGAAATAAATTTACATAGGCATAGTGGTTAGAGTAAAGAATACAGGATTTTCAGTGGTGCAATGTGCGTGTGTGCACTGTGTGTGTGTGTGTGTGTGTGTGTGTGTGTGTGTGTGTGTGTGTGTGTTCCTGGAACATATGTAACTCTAGGCCAAATTCAACTTTAGTTTTGGCTACTTCTCAGATTTGGAGGTGAACAGAAATCAAGGTCCAGTATCTTTACAAGGCAGACATTTGATGTAAGAATTTCTCACACTAAGGAAGGATGTCAGAGGACTTTACTCAGGTTAACAATGCACAAACCGAAACAAAACCAAATAAAAATAGAACAAAAAAGACATAACCCCCTTTGAAGGTGAATGCAAGAAAGGAAAAAGATACTTTGGCATTGAAAAGAGTAAGAAAAAAATTAATGTCCTAAAAAAGTTGTGATTATGGGTTGGCTCTCACATGAATTTACAGCCTTGTTTACATCAGTTGAGGTTCAAACATTTCCTTGGTTTGTGGTGCTCACGGATTGGTAATGTCCCCTAGTGCCCAGAAGAAGCAGACAAATCCTCTAGAATAAGGCTCTGTTCGTTTTAAAAGTATCTTCAACAAACTTAATGAAGATAGTAGTGATACAAAGTAAAAACGAATTAGGTATCAAGAATATAAGGCATCTGAATGAGAAACAGGAGGAACAAACCTGAATAACCATTGCAGATATTGGAAGTATCAACTGTCAGAAAACATTAAAAAAGCTATATTTACAAGGTTTAAGAAAAAAAGATAAGCTTTAAAATAACACTGACATAAAAAACAAAAATTATACAGCAGAGTTGAAAAATATTCAAATATATTTTCTAGATACAAAAATTAAAATAATTAAAATTAAAAATTCAGCAAACATAATTGCACTGGCTGAAGCACAGCTAAAGAAATAATTAGTGACTTGGAAGATGGAAGATAGTTTCCAGAAGACAGTATAGAGAAACAAACAAAAAATGCAAACATCTTGAAAATAAAAAGAAAACTTAGTAGATAGAATGAGAAGTTGTAATATGCCTGTAATAAAGCTCCAGGAGAAAAAACAGATGGAATAGAGGCAACACTTGGTAGACAGCAAAGATTAGAACTTCTGGAATTAATAAAAGACTAATGTATCAGATTCGTGAAGTCAATGAATCCGCTCTGCAGCAGAATAAATAAAGAGAAATTCATACTAGGTAAATTGTAGTAAAACTAGGGAACACTAAGCCAACTAAAATGCAATTTAAAACAGCTAGAGAAATAAAAAAGACACCTTCAAAAGACCAAAGTCTACCTTCACAACAGATAATGGAAGCCAGAAAACAGGGAATGGTGTTATTGATATGCTAAAGAAAATGAAAATATGAAATGATAGTATCAGTCAATCCACAAGAAGAAAAAGAAGACAAAGAAATACAGATCAGATGAAACATCTAAAAATGATAAGATAGAACAAGTAGTTACATTACATTTGAATAAACTCAGTGTTTATTTTTTTAATGAAGACTGCGTGACTAGATTAAAAAGGTTACATGATATTCTATTCACATGAGTTACATCTAAAACATAGAAAGAATGGTTGAAATAGAATAAAGAACATGTGTCTTGTAATTATTAATTAAATAAAATTCATACGGTTATATTATATCATAGCTAGATAGACCATAAGGTAAAAAAAAAAAATTGATTGACCAAAAGATATAATAAGTAGTAATTGTGAAAACATGTGAAGTAAATATAACAAAAACACAAAGAGAGAAAAGATTAGAACTTCTGGAATTAATAAAAGAAGATTATTCAGCACCATCATTTCTAAATAATAGGAGATTTTTGGATACTTTTCTCAATAAATAGTAATAGTCAAAATCTGGAAAGATATAGCAAATGTGAATTAAAAAGCCCATATTATAGACTAACTATCTCTATCACTGTATCTGTATAGATACATATAAGTAATATATATGTGTGTTTATATATATATGTATATGTATATACATATACATGCTGTATCTAGTAACTGGAGAATACATGATAATTTTAAGTACATTTGAAACAGTTATCAAAATTATTATTTTCTAGGCAATAAATTGACCTTATTTAATTGCTAAGAACAGAAATAATGGTAATTAAGCTAGAATTAAATAGAAAAAATATAGCTAGGAAAATCTCTGTATTTGAAAGTGAAGAATCAGACTTCTAAGTAATATTTGAGTAAAATAAGAAGATAGGAAAAAATTAGCTCAATGATAATGGAAATTTTAGCTCATATTAAAACTTGTGGTAGGCAACCAAAGAAGAAAGGTTCATATATATATTTATAATTATATATAGAGAGAGTTTTAAGTATATTTATACATAACATTTTATATATGGAGAGAAAGTGTTGGAGATTAATGAACTATAAATCTATCTGATGCAGTAGAAACAGAACAGGTAAAACTAAAAATAGAATCAGAACTGATTACAATAAAAACATCCAATAAATAGAATCATAAAAGTCAAAAATTGCTTTTTAAAAAGACTGTTTAAATGAATAATTCCACTAGTTAGACTAATTATGCCAAAAAAAGAGAGGTCTCAAATATATCAAGCAATAAACAGAGACATAGCTCCAGATTCCAAAGATATTTAAGAGATATTAATAAGATATTAATGTGAACAACCTTTTAGTAATAGACTCACATGTTTAGGTAATCTAGATAAATTTCTGAAACAATATAATCACCCTAAAGTGACTCCAAAAAGAAGAGAATATGGAAATAGTATATGCATAGACATTAAGAAATTAAATCATTAATCAAAAGCTTTCTCACAAAGAAACTCCAGTCCCAGATGGCTTCGTTAATAGGTTCTGCCAAACATTCAAGAAGTAATTCCATCTTCTCAAACTCTTTCTGAGAATAGAAATAAAGAGAATACTCCCCAACTCATTTTGTGAGACTAGTATAACCTTGAGAAAACACCTGACAAGGATGTTCAGGAAAACTAAGACACCACTTTAACTCATAAAAATAAATGTAAAACTCCTAAACCAAATATTAGCAAATAAAATCCATAAAAATATAACAAAATAATAGTGTATTATTTTTTCTGATAAAAATCCAAAAGTGTAATTCAGTTGTGCACAAACCACCTGGAGTTAGCACAGACCCCACAGGTTGAAAAGGCACAGTCCCCAGCAAAACTGCCCTTAATGCAGACACCAGCAACACTTTGACTGACTGGCTATAAACTCAGGTGTTCCCCCAACCCCTTCAGTTTTGATAATTTGCTAGAATATCTAAAAAACCTAAAGAAGTATTATTCTCAAAAATATAGGTTTTTTTTTTTTTTTTTTGAGTTGGAGTCTCACTCTGTCGCCCAGACTGGAGTACAGTGGCCGCTCCTGGCCACCGCAGCCTCGACCTGCTGGGCTCCGGCGATCTTTCCGCCTCAGCCTTCCGAGTAGCCGGAATTACATGTGCTACCACGCCCGGCTGATTTTTTGATTTATTGTAGAGATGAGGTCTCGCTGCCCAGGCGGGTCTCGAACCCGCGGGCTCAGGCAATCCTCAGCCTCCCAAAGGCGCGGGATTACAGGCTGAGCCACCAAGCCCAGCTCATATATAGTTTTTTTAATAAAGTATACAAATTAGGAGCATCAGCCAGATAAAGAGAAGCATAGAGACAAACAGGAGGTTGGTTTACTGTGAAATCAATCAATATTATTTGCTACAATAACAGGGTAGCAAAGAAAAATGTATCTTCCATTCATGATAAATTCAGCTTACTTTCATGATAAAACTCTTAAAAATTAAAAATTAATAAAAGTCATTCTGAATATCTTCTTGTCCTGTGTTCAGAATGTGGGTATAAATGATCATTAAGCACCATCATTTCTAAATGCCTGTTCTCTCGGTACCAGATACCATTCTGTTTCTGGCCTCTGTTACCTCTTATCAAGACTACTTGAATTACCTTTTGGTTGTTCTATTTTCTTTAAATGTTGCTTATTTTCAATTCATTCTCAAACTTTCTCATATATAAATCTGTTCACTGTGGGCCTTTGCTCAATATTTTTCAATGAATTTCCATGATTTACAGCATAAAATTTGACACCTTGGGGCTTCCTATACCACTAGACAAATAATATTCCCTCTTAATTATTAGTTAAAACCATCACTTTCAGTTTCAAAAGCTGTCATGCTTAACCATATTTTGGGAACTTATAGCAACAAAGAAAAAATGTTAATTCCGAGAAAAATAATAGATTCCATACATAATGTATAATAGTCAATGAAGTGCTCATATTTGTATTTTGATATTTTATAAGAGCAAACATTATTGCTCCTTCTTTCTTGATGTAGTAACTGGAGACACAAAATGTAAGTGATTAGTTCAACTAACTGGCAAAACAAAGTAGAACCCAACTCTTGAAATACAATTTTAATACTTTTTTTAATATTAAGAAACTTTGCTGTATTTACCTCAAAAAGTCATTTCTTGATATCTCTTAACCACTGGTATTTTGGCCACTGTCTCCCAGGTTTTTGTTTGTTTCTTTCTTTCATATTTACCCTTTCCTGGTCTTGCTGCTGTGTCCTGTGTGGCTACTCTTGGACACTTTCTCGTGCTTGTCTTTCTTGCCTTTGCATGTGCCAGAAGAATGACAGAATGGTAGGAGACAGTAGTTGACTCTGCTCTTTATCCTTCTCTTAGTCTTACACCACAAAAAAAATTTTATTGATCATCCCAAAGAACCTGTATAATTGTGCAGTGGCTAATAACTAGATCCGGTCATTTTTATCATTTATCTAAACTATTTCTCTTTCCCTTTAAAAACAAAACAACAACAACAAAAACAAAACAAAAATTCTTATCAATGCATAAGTTTGGTTTAAAATAATTTGATGGAGTAATATATCTGAAAAGTACTTATTATTGTCTATGGAATTCATGCTATCTTGGGTACAATTTGCTGCTCTTTGAATCTAAGAATAGTTTATAACATATAGTATATATACCCATATAGTATATATAGTATATATATATAATTAAGTTTATATTTAAAGTCCTTTGTTCTGGTCTCATTTCTCTAAACCAGCCACATTCATAACTTTGAGAAATACAAAACAAAACAGTTTTCCTCTGTTCTTACACAACACACACAGAAGACTTCTTTTTCCAAACGTGTAGAGGTTTCTTCTCATCAACAAGCAAGCAATCAATTCTGCAGTGGACACTAGCTAGGTGTCTTCGACCCAGTTGAATTCCACCATTACCTGGAGATAGCGTCAGCCCCCACGGGTTGAGAGTTCAGTCCCACAAGACCGCCCCTCACTTCTGATGCCAATTGCAAGACCCAGATTGCTTTACCTGTGCTCCTGTCTGACGCAGAAGATAAGTAGGAGATCACGCAACCCTCTTTTTGAGTTTGATTAATTTGCTAAAGAGTCTCACAGACCTCTGGGAAATGCTTACTTATATTTACCAGTTTATAATAAAGGACATTGCAAAGGATACATATGAAGAAATGCATAAGGTGAGGTATGGGAAAGGGTGGAGGGTTTCCATGCACTTCCTACCTGTGTCGCCTTCCAAGAATTTCCACTTGTTGAGCTATCTGGGAACTCATGGAACCCAGGCCTTTGGTTTTTTATGAAAGCTTCGTTATATGGGTATGATTGATTGAACTCTTGGCCACTGTTGATCAGCTTAACTTTTGGCTCCTCTGCCCTCTCTGGAGGTTAAAAGATGGAGTTGAAAGTGACCGACTCCCATTCTGAAGCTACCTAGGGTCTGCCAACCAGTAGTCAACTCATTAGCACACAAAAGACATTTATTACTTTGGAGATTCCAAGACTTTTAGAAGTTTTTACATTGTTAGACTGGGACGAAAGCAAATATTTATCTCACAATTTGAAAACAGCACACCATATCTATTTTAATATGCTGATGACCAATTTGGCAGACTTTCCCTATATCTTTACTGAAATTTTTAAACATGTAGCTAGTTAACATTGAAACTTTGATTGATTGCTTATTGCTCAATGTATGCATTTCAAAAGCTTAAGCCCTTTTAGTCAGGTGGGTGATCTACAGTGTTTTCAGTGGTTTGCTGTTCAGATTTTATTGGACGTTATTATGTGTTTTAAGTGATAGAAAATAAGAGCAGACATGAAAATTGTAAACTTCCTACAATTTACTTTGTTTATACAAAAGTTATACACTAAAATCATCTGAGAAGTACCTTAAGTAAACCAGAATAGCATGGATTTTTAAATAGAAAATATGAGAATTAATTTACTGAAAACCCCCCTGGGAAGTAACTATATGTCACAGGTGCCAAATTAGAAATCTCTAGGTTATAAGATCATAACCCCTAGAGGAATATTTATCTGTATGTTTACTTAATATCTAACAGCATGTGAAGTTTATTTATTAATATGCCTGCAGGTTTCTCTCTAATCCCACTTCTCAAAGATGCACACACATAGATATAAAGGCAGGAGGGGGTGAATTGCCCTGGAACTGTTTCCATCTAAGCTGAAAAATATGGTTATAATGGGAAAAGCAAAAGTTGCTCTCCTTCTGCCCTTGAACATTTATACAGACCCAAAGTAAAATATGTGAACAAATTCAAAGGGTATTTCTATATACATCTTCCTTGAAATACACTTAGTCCAATCTAAGTCAGTACTGCTCACACTCTCCTTGACTATAATTTGACTATAGGCCTTATTTTATAATCTCTTCAATTATAGTTTATTTATATTCCTCTGTTTCTTCTGAATGTTCGACAATGATAGAGATCTTTTTGTGATAATTTGTTTTAATACATGGCACATAGCCAAGTGACTTTGTACATTGGCATCTACTAAATTGTTGATAAATGTATGTGGTGTGAATTGAATTATATTTACATATGTGAAAAATTTAAACCTGTAAACCACCATTGCGGGTAATACTATTTTAAAAAATCATTTTTTAACTGGCAAATAAGTACATTTTAGAAAGTTTTGAAATGTAATTTTCAACGTCTTTTCATTTTTCAAGGAAAGTTATGAATGTACTAAAAACATGGTTAAATGACTTTTTTGTCTACAAAAATAAACTGAATAATTTAAAAGAAAACACAGTTGCTTCATTTTTTTATTGATGTGGGGTATAACTATTAAGTTAGCTTAAAATATGCAATGATTGCCTCAGTGCTATACCTAATTTTGCATTTATGGACTAAATTACAATAAAACAAATCTTCTTGAGGCCATATCAGCTAGGCGTCATGCAATAGTAATACCAGACCTTTGTAAAGTGCCTTACTCTTATCATAAAAGTGCTTTTACATCAATTATTTTATTTTTCCTCAGGTAAGATGAGTGGAGGCAGGAAAACTGTGAGAGAGGTAAGAGAGTTATTATAACTCACATTTCATAGATACAAAAGAGTGCATTGTATTTGGTATGTTTTTTGCAAATATTTAAATATGTTGCACAAAAGTTTCTTGCCTATATAAGTTTAATTGTTCTAAAATAAAGGCAAAATTTGCAACATAATAAGCCTATTTGAAATTTGCTAATCCCCTAATGTTGCCAAGCAGTTGAGTGTACAAATCAGACTTTTATCATCCTGTTTTACAGGTATTGGTAAAAGTACCATGAGGATATGTTTAAAAGTTATTAATTCTACAAAGGGATTGAGGGAATCTTGCACAGAAGCTTTGAGATTTTTTTTTTTTTTTTTTGAGTTTGATTCTCATTCTCTCGCCCAGGCTCTAATGCAGTGGCATACTCACAGCTCAGGCAGTCCCCTCACCTTAGCCCCCAGAGTGCTGGGATTATAGGCTGAGCCACCTAGCCTGGCCAGCATTGTGTTTTATAAGTTCGACAGTCAGAAAAATAAAAAAGGCCATAAGTAAAAGTTCTCAAGTGAAATATTGCCCATTAGGGTTAACCAACAATCTATAGTGTACCATATGCTATATATAGCCTGAATGGTATGTTGCATGGGAGAAAATAATAGAAAATACAACATAAAAAGTAGAAGTGGGCCAGATTATGAATAGCTTCACTTTCCAAGCTAAAGATTTTAGCTGTTATTTTGTATTCAATGAAGAAATTCTTAATTTTTTCCTTAAAAAATAGGATAGGGGAGAGAGGCCAGCTAGAAGCTCAACTTTCATCTGCATGCAACTTATTTATGTAGTAAATCCTCACTTGTACCCCACAACTCTAAAATTAAATTAAATTAAATTTTAAAAAGAAGAAAGATAGGAAACATTATTCTGATTGAATATGAGAAGAATACCAAAAATTGAATCTTAGGGTAGTGCTTCCCAAATGTCTTATAGTACTTATACAAAATATTAATACTTGCAAAGCATACATACAAATGGACAAGGCTTTTCATGGTTGTGAGCCACTAGCCCACTGAGGCCTGCTTCTCCTTGCCTCCCTGAAGGCTGAGAGAACTAATATATTTCTCACTCAAACTCATCAGCTCCACAGCAAAATACCTGGGCTCCCTGTTGGGAAATGCTGCCTTTGGAAGAAGGAACAGAAGTTAATGAAGAAGAAAGAGATACGGGGTCAAAAAAAAATAAGACAAAAGAAAAGAAGCAGAAGAGTGTGGTATCATCAGTCAAGAAAAGAGAACCTTTTAAAAATGAGCTTTATAGCTATTGAAAACTCATATTGCGTGGGAGCTAAGAAGAGGGCACTGGACAGGACAATGTCTTCTCTGCTTGAGTGTTAGAAAGCACTTTGATTGGCAGAAAGGGCATAGAAGGGAGATTAGGCAGTGACTGGGAGGTATAGAAGTGGTGTGTGTGGTTTGCTGTTCTTATACAGCAAAGCTTGGGGGGAAAGGAATGAACACATGGGTTGGAAGGTGTAGCAGGGATCCTTTTGGGGAAGTTGAAGACCTGTCTGAGTATGTATGTAGATGGAAGAGAAGATGTAAGAGGAGACTTACATCAGAGGATAAAACTGAAACATCAGAGGATAAAAGAAATAATTGACAAAGTCAAATTTGGGAAACCTAGAAAGAATTAAATCAAATGCATGAGTAGAAGGATTAACCTTGGCACCAGTTAAGACTATACTTTTAATAGGATGGAGAAATATATTGATGAAGGGAGAAGGAGATTTTGAAGAGGGCTGAGAAACCATGAAAGTATTCTCACTCAATGACTTTGTTTTCTCTGCAAAACAGGATGTGAAAAGGATGGTAATCATTCAACAATTCCTACTGGGGAAGAGGACAGACCACAGGGCGAACTGAGAGTGGGGTCAGATGGCTCTATCAATCATTGCTCAACGTTGTGCTAGATGCTGTAGGGGATATAAAATATGTACGATGTGATTCCTGCCCTCAAAAGGAAACACACACACACACAGACACACACACACACACAGATACACACACACACACACACACACACACACCCCTCCCTATAAAGAGAAGGGAATCTTTGTGAGTTAAAACTATGATTTACTGAAAAGCAAAATGAAAGTCAATGGAAGAAGTGGGTGGGAGTGAG
Organism: Carlito syrichta; assembly: GCF_000164805.1. Taxonomy (NCBI): domain Eukaryota; kingdom Metazoa; phylum Chordata; class Mammalia; order Primates; family Tarsiidae; genus Carlito; species Carlito syrichta. Next base: position 109,002 of record NW_007065746.1, on the reverse strand, counting down.
GGGTGAAGAAACCGAAAAGCTTCATTCCTTGTTTGGAAGAACAGAGAAGCAGCAAAACCCAGCATGAGAATGGCATACACACAAGCTAGTTGGGAGACCATTGGATAGCAGAGGAAGTGAGTGATGGGGAGAGTGAGGCAACATGACTGAATAAATAGGAAGGAACCAGAATACAGAGTCTGCAGGAAAGATGGAGATGCATGAAGATTAATTAGGTATTTACATGCAGGATGGAGGAGAGTGTGGAGATAATAGAAGTAGAAAAATAATAAGGCAGGAAACTGTTGCAGCAAAACCAGATGTGAGACTATACAAGAGTAATGCCAGTGCCAGAATGAAGAGAAAGGAATGAATCTGAAGAAAGATTTGCTTAAATAATGTGACAGATTGGATATTGATTGGGAGGAAGAAAAGAGTAAACTGTGCTTTTAAGTTTTTACTTCTTTGAGATAGAAAAATGATGCTGGTACTGAAATGAAACATCTGGAAAAGCAAGGCAGTTTGGGGGGAGGTATAGCAGTGAGGATTACTGGTGGGTTTTGGGCATTTCAAGTTTATGATGAGAAAGCATAGGAATTTGTAATTTGGATATCACCAAGAGGTCATGATGAAGCTTTGGAAAAGGATCGGCTCACTGGGAAAATATGTGGACAGACAGGGGATTAGAGAGCTAGGGTTCAAGTCTGAAGGGTTATTTCCAACTAGAAATCAAAAGTAGATGTTGAGTTTGCCAGAAAATCAGGATAACTGGTCAGAGAATATAAGGGTACAAATGAATTGACATGTTCTGAAACAAGAGAGAGAAGACAACTTCAAGGAACAGAAGATGTAATTGCAGTAAAGATTGTGGAGAAATAAAAATTTATAAAAATCTCTTGAATTTTACCAAAAGGAGATCATTTTAAACCTTCTAGAGATCAGTTACAGTTAAGTGCTAGGAGTAGACAAGAATGAAGGCTCCAGGTAAAGAGACAGTTGGTGTGTAAATATGGTCAACTGTTTCCAAAGGAAAGTGTATTAGAATTTCTAAGAGAGTCATGAGAAAGTGTTTTAGTGATCACCACTGAAATTGATGGAGTGTTTCACTAGAACCTGTTGTTCCCAAACCCCTCAGTGATCCAGAGCAGCTCCACTGTATAGTGTATAGTGTGTGTGAGTACATGTGCCTGTATGTGGGTGTTCACACATACAGAGATTTAGGAATTCTGTGCTTTATTTTATTTGAAGAAATGCTTTATGCTAAAATAGAATAAATACTTAATAATCTGCTCTAGAAGAAGTACGGCAATTAAAAAGACAAAAACACTCGAAGGGTGCTAAAAGAATAATGGTGGAATTTTAAAACAGGATATGGATAACTCACAATATGTTAGAGAAAATTGTCTCTGGATTCATATATCTCTCATACTTAATTTTGGCTTTGTTTATTAGCTATGTGTGTGAGTTACTTCACCTCTCCTAACCTCAGCCTTGTTCTGTCCAAAATGTATCCAATGGTCTTTACTGCTTAGTGTGATTGTTAGGGTGAACTAAGAGTAAACAAGAGTACTGGTGTCTTTTGTTTCAAATTTCCATTTTAATGAGTGTGGTTTTCACAAACCACTCAGATGCACAGAAAATGAAATTGCATGCTCTATAATTAAACTTAATGTCTATCTTGAGTTCCCATTTCTATTGATGGCAGAAAACCTAGCTTAGTTAGTTCCAGATGAACTGAACAGTTTTGTTTTCTTAGACATTTCAGTTTTAAATCCAGGTAAATGTGTGATTTACCTCTCCACACATTTCCCCCAGCATGATGTCAAAGATCTGCTTCTAGGCTTCTGGACCAGGCATTTAAATCCTTGATCAGTTTATTTGTCATTGACATCCATTGAGATTTGCCCTCTTGTCTGTGCCTGAAGCGCTTGCCATCATCCTCTATGCGGGTATCTGCTGATTTGTAAACGTCCTGCTGGATAATCCTGGCTGCATCTTCTGCTGTGTGGCATCTTCTTACCCTGACCAAGAGTCTCTTTCTCTTCACAAAGTCCTTTTACCGCTAAAATATGCTTGCTTTTGAAGGGACATGTGAAAATGTGACTGTCTCTTGCCATCAGGTTGAGGTTTGCATCTATTTGGGAGACTGTCCTTCGTGTATAGCTATTGGGAGTCTACCTCTCAAGTACCCTATTAGACACTTTTCTCCAAAACATATTGTCCTTCCGGAATACACTCTGGGAAGTGAAAGCTCTGCTCTTGAATTTACAGTTCCAGCTGAGGTTTCTCTGCTTATCCCCTCTGGGAAACAACAGGAAAAAGGGAGCAGTTTACAGAGAATATGGTTTTGCTTTCTTTCTTTTTTTTCTCCAGAAACCTACACCAATGCTCAAAATCTATTGTTCCTTCTCTCTTCACCTTGCCCTGAACTCAATCCTTCCCTCAAGCCTTTCACATCTTTTTCAATGTGAAGGGGGAAAAAAACTGGTTGCCCCGGTCATGCATATTTACAAAACTTTTCTGTCTTCAGCCTGGATCTACAGCAGGTGAAATGTCTTTGAATGTTTTGCTGCCTTAGCAGTCTACTTGTAACCTGACCTTTGATAACGCTGGACGGGTCGGTTTAACAAGGGCCTATCGAGCTGCTCTGGAGAGGCTGAGGCCAAGTTTGATGCCAAGTGATGGCTCTGAAGTCTTCCTTCCTGAATATTGTGCTTTTGTTTTGTTTTATTTGTTTTTATATTAAGCTACTTATGTAGACATGGCTCCAGAAGGAAATGAATTAACTCAGATCTTGGGGATTTGAAAGGTAATTACCATAAAGATATTGCAGCGGCCTCCACCATTTGGTCTACCTGGTCCGGTCATACCAGCATTATTGGTTCCATTTTCAACTTTTCAAGCACAGATACGCTAATTAGGTTGATTAATAATCATTCAGTATGAAATATCCTTATTGGATTGCTTTTAATTTATAGTTTCCTGGTATAGTGTGTCACCAGAATAGTTGAGAAAACTACCTATAGCAGCTTCCCTCAGAAAGGGGTACAGAAAATGGACATCATTTTGAAGATTTCTGGCCTTGGGAACTATGACTGTGGAAATGAGAAACTTATTTGATCTGTGGTAATTTTTCCTGCTCTCTTCTCCTCTCTTCTCCTCTTCTCTCCTCTCCACACATACACAGGCATTCATTCATAGGACCACATGCACACACACTCCTTCCTATGTGTTTAAGCAACATAGAATTATTACTTCTCTGGGTGGTATAGCCTAGGAGCAACTTACTCTTAGGTTTGGCTCTAATTCTAGTTATCTGAAAAGTTTTCTCTGCAGAACTTCCTATCTCTTTCGAGAATGACTCAAGGCCTATCTCAGTAGTATTTATATTGGCCCAAAATTATAATTCATCTAGGATTCATACCAACTAAATTTATATGTGCTTTTAATCCTTTATTTCTTAGAGGTCCCTTCCCATGAAAAAGGCATCTGCCTCCACCATTCAAATACATAGCATTTTCCCCTGACGCGCAGGTATATTATTCTATAAAGACTTTTAAAACTAACTTTCGTAGCCAGGCATGGTGGGTCACACTGTAATCCCAGCACTTTTGGAGGTGAGGGCAAGAGGATTGCCTGAGCCTAGGGGCTCAAGACCAGCTTGGGCAACTTGGTGAGACTTTGTCTCTACAATAAATAAAAAACCGAGCCAGGTGTGGTGGTATATGCCTATAGTTCCAACTACTTGGAAGGCTGAGGCAGAAGGATCACCTGAGCCCAGCAGGTAGAGGCTGCGATGGCCATGAGTGTGCCACTGCACTCCAGCCTGGGTGACAGAGTGAGATTCTAACTCAAAACAAAACAAAGCAAATAAACAAACTAACTTTCCTTATTGTTCTAGACTTTTGGGAAAACATATTAAAATATTGTCATGATCTTCTTAGGTTTTTTCTCCTCAGGAGTCAGTTCATTCAATCTCATATGTTTTGATGTCTTTGATTTATATAAGAATTTGTTAAGTCTTCTAAAAAGATCACAAGTTTAATCACATTTAAACTAAAGATAAGGCAACGTAAGGAAGGAAAGTCACTGGGAGTAAGTCTTATCCTGATATAATTATGAAGACATGTATTCTATCCCTCAGAAAAGTAGGCTTATCTTCAAAAGAAAGAATGTTTTCTCTTCTATAAGCAGAAGAGTGAAAGCCCAAACAAATTGATTATTAAGATTGAGGTAGAGCCAGAATGTTAAGGGCTCACCCACTGAATAGCTTTATTCTCTTCAGAAGAATCACAAGAGAGCAAAAGTAGCAAGTTCTTTGATATCAGATGGAAAGATTTCCTATTTTGTATGACACAAATGAGAACCAGAACCATCATTATATTCTGCTATGGTGTTAACCCTGGATGAAAGGAAAAGTAACTCATTTATTTGTGCTAAGAAATCTTTGCTCCTGGAAGATAAGCCCATGACCCAATGAAAATCGTTTACTTATCTAGACAATTTTCTCATCAAGACTCAATGCATATGGAACCCTCTCCCTCAATGCATATGAACCTAGAGTTCTTATGTCATCAACTCCACCCAATCCTAACCAGTTTTTTGCCTTTCAATATTTGACTTAAAAATAATCCAATCTAGGTCGGGCACAGTGGCTCAAGCCTGTAATCCCAGCACTTTGGGAGGCCGAGGAGAGAGGATTGCCTGAGTTCAGGTACTTGAGACCAGCCTGAGCAACATGGTGAGACCTCGTCTCTATAATAAATTTAAAAAATTAGACAAGTGTGGTGGCACATGCCTGCGGTTCCAGATAGTTGGAACACTGAGGCTGAAGAATCACCTGAGCCCAGCAGATTGACGCTGTGGTGGCCTTGAGCATGCCACTGCACTCCAACCTGGACTACAGAGTGGGACTCTGACTCAGAAAGGTAAAAAAATAAAAATAAAAATAACCCCATTCATTCTAGACCCTAAACACCTAAACACCTATATCTCTCTTACTTTCCCAATTGAAGATGCAACAGATTTTGTCAAAGTAATGTTAGTCTTTACTGGGGTAGATCTAGGAATCTTAGCCATGTTTTATCAGCAGGTTCATCTGGTGGTCTTTTAAGTGGTTGGTGCTTAACTCAAATTGCTTTTTTCGATAGGTAACTCATTTAAACGATTCTTCAGATAAAATGTCCTTAGATCCAGTAATACTTACATATATGGATTCCCTTATAATACAAATAAAACACATGAATGAAGCAGCAATGCATTTATGAATAATGTTCAAATATTATCTGAAATTCCTCATAAGTCCTGTAAGGTGTTTATAATGATTAACTTTTAGGCTTCACATACAAAAGGATTAGACGCTTAACTAGATCTCCTAATGGGGTATTCTCTAGTCTACACTTACTTCATCTATAACCTTGGGTAATTTGCTTACCCATCTTAGAGCTTCAATTTTCTCATTAGTAAAATGGAGGTAATTACTACATTAGAAAGTTATTAGGAAGATTACAGCAGCTCATGTAGGTAAAGATCCTAAAATAATCCTTAGCATATGGTATGAATATAATCAGTGTTGATTCCCTTAGTATATTTCTTTAAGATTGGAGATGTGCCACATGTCAAGAATAAACAGAACAAGTTCCCATTTTTTTCTATGTTGCTGAGAAAAAAATCTAGGGAATCTCTGCTGCTACACAGCAAATATTCAATGTCCATAGGTTTATTCTCACTGTAAAAGAGGAAGGTTAAATTTCAGTAATGACTGATGGAAAAACATTAAAATATTCCATGCTCCCTTAACTACTAGGAAATGACACTTCTGTATTTTTTAGTTAGGAGTTAATAATTAATACTTTGTGTTACATGTAGTATTCCTTATAAACACTAATAATCAGGACTAAAAATGACTAAAATCTTTAAGAATTAAAGTCAAGGACTTAACTTATTTCTAAATGTAAATTTTGATTACTGTATGCTTGATTTAACATGGGTTGACAGTTACTGGGGAAAATGGGATGTTGTTATATCTTTGCATTCAACTTTTAGAATATTTCCTTTACTAGAATATTTTCCTTCTCTCTCTGTCCATTTCTATCCATCTGCCTCTTTCCTCCAAACACATATCTGTGCCTGTACACACACACACACACACACACACACACACACACACACACACACACACACACACACACCCTTGTTTTTCTTCCCTTCCATTCTTTCTTGTCACTGGTTTTACAGAATCTATGCTTAGGCAGTCTGGACAGCAGCAATCTAAAGACAGATTCCATCAAGCTCCTATCTGTTAGAACCTGCAGTGCTTGCATTTGGATTCGATATCTAACAATAATGTGGTATTTTATAAACATTAGTGAGGATGATTTTGCACTGGTCAGCAAAGGTAAAAAAATAGGTGCTTTGGGAAAACAAATAAAAAAGGAATTGGATCTGTCTCAATAAATTGCACAAATTGTAAATATCCTAAAGATGCAGCCGCTTACTCTGGCATAGGAAAATAAAGCTGACAATTACGCTTTAGGATGAATAGGTGAGTAATACGATAGCTAAAATTTTTCTTCACAATCATTCTTTTATTAAGTGCAGTACTGTGTTTATTTATTAAGCAAAGTTTCTTATTCATCTGCCTGTTCAATTCTTCAGACATTATTCTAATAATGCCAATTAAGATTTACATTCAAGTCATGATTTTTTTCTCATTCTGATTTGAGTCTATAGATATACTTGTTCCATCAATTTAAACATAATTATAGAATAATCTTTCACAAATATTATAGTTAATAACATTAAGACATTTATAAATTCTGGTCCTTAATTTATGCACATTAAAATTTCATTTGAAATGAAAGAACTTTGAATATTTAAGTCTATTTTTAAGACATCCCTATAATGTTTCTAGCACAGTTTGCACCAAAGCCCTAGAATTGGCCATGACTGGTTGGGATTACATGACCTGGACAAAGTCAGAAGCAACTTGAAATGAATTATTTTTGGCTTTAGTTTAAGGTAAAACTTAGTTTGATTATGCACTGCACATCTCTCTTTGGTTTTAGAGATCAGAACCTGACATTTTACTCAGGCTAGGATCTGAACAGAGTTTTGTCTAATGGGAAAAGTGACAGTCCTTTTAAGTTTTACAGGTACATGTTGTAATGCAACTCTATGTACAGAAATTTGCTATTACAGAATTGATAATTCAGGGCATTGTTTTGACATAAATTAACTGAATTATCACATCAGAGAATTTTTGTTCTCCTCATTGAATTGAGGGGCCTACAAATTTGCTGTTCAAATCAGGATTCAGGGCAAATGTAATCTCCTATTGTTTTATTTACAGTTGTATAAGTTCCAACAAACGGAACTGTGCAAAGTAAATTTATTGCCACATTTTGAGGGACTGTCTCTTATTTTTGAATCTTTTCCAATGTGTATTCTGCATCAAACTTTTAAAAAATTTATTTGTGTCAGAACTTTCTACAAACTGTAATGAAACATGATCTCATTCTGTTGTGTGATGTTGGGTAGGAAAGCATGAAGAGCTTACTGTAGCAATATGGTATGTTAGATTAAAATGCCATTTCATTTCATTTTTGCCTTTAAAATAACGTTTAAGGCATTAGAAAAAAACTTAGGAAACTTTGCACAATGTTGGTCGTTAATATTAGTTTGGTTACATTTTGAGTAACTATATTACTTTTAAGCATTTTGGCATCTATAGATGCAATTTTATTAGATTTGGGGGGTTAAATGGTTTCCAGGTTCGCATATCTAGTTTCATGATTGAAATCAAGGGATAATTAAGTTCAATAAACATTGAGTTCATCAATATCTTTTTAAGAAAATGCATTTATTTCTGAAAAACAAGATCCAACTATATTTTTCTAAAAATATCTTGAAGCAGCTCTGCAACTTGGTCAACATATTTTAACTTCCTATGCTATGAATTTGATCTTCTTTGTATTACTACATGTGTAACCAGTTTCTTTAAAAAAACTCATCTCTGAGCCGTATTATCATAGTCTCTGTGATACTTTAATTTTGTATTGTCAAGTGAAAGCACCAATCCTCATTCTCAACTTTATGTACTTAATGCACTTAATTGTAATATCACTAATAAGTGACCATGTATCCTATCTTGTTCAGGACAGTCACCATTTATATTTTTTTGTTCAATCTTAATTATTAATTATGTACCTATTTCTCTACCAAAAATGTCCTAGTTTCAATGATAGGAACCACCTATTTGGTGCCTGTTAGGATCTCATTAAAAGGGGTAAGATTTATATATTATAATAGAAATCCTCCCTCTCTTCTTCTGGAAACTTTACCACTCTTTCTCGTTCTCTCTCTCTCTCTCTTTTTTCCACTTATAACTACCCCTTCTGCTTACTTCCAGCTGCGAATAAACATAGACATAGATAAACATCATTGATGCATGACCTTTGCCCAGATGTGATGGTAGGTAGATGACATTGCGTTGAGCAAATGAAGAAACTGCCGCCTGGATCAGCAGTCACTTAAGAGGAAAGATCATTTCTCCTTTCTTGCTATTTAGCCAAGCATTTACTGTGGGGATTTTCAAAGACCTAGTATTAGGGTTTCTGTCAGAAAGTTGATGGTCATACACACATATCTAGAAAGCAAATAGTTTGAAGTCAAAGGGCATAACTCATTGCATTTATTCCATACATGTTGTTAATTTAAGGTGTGTTTTCCATTTCAAAAGGTCAGGAAATATCAATTTGATAGCTCATTCTTGTTATACCTAATATTTTCTTTACTCTACATGCAAACATATCCAAGAGCCCAAAAGGGGCAAAGAAAAATCATGTAAATTGCCTGATCTTTGTTCAGTGCAAAAGCTGAATTTAACAGCTCTGCTCCTCCAACTTCACAGGGAAATTAAACAACACAGAAAACTTTGCCCTGCTGAATGGTCTTTCTGGCTTTTTACTATTGGATAACAGAAGAGCTATAAAGGAGTGATGAGTACTATGAGCAGAGATCATATATACTCTGGCAGTACAGGCTCCTTATCTTATGGTTACCCCTAATAATATGCTGCTGCTGGCTCCTCCTGGTTTAGGAGAGTAAGTTGTGAATTTCTTTTCCCAACTCCAAATACAGAGTTATTATCTTGATAATGTCACATAAGCATAGTGAGAATATTTACACCATAGATATTGGCAAATACTACAAATCAAGATTTTTTTTTTTTGAGGAGCCAGTTGTTAATCATTTACCAGCACACTACTGGCTACCTCCCTCAATAATCTAAGCTTACCAATTATTTTAATTCATTGCATGGTATATGTGACTGAGGGTTTTTTTCATATTATACAAATGTATTTCATATATAAATTTATTAAATTTATATTTAATAGTGAGGTGGGATGCCTACATATTGTCCTATATTGTTTGTAGATATTTTCCCTGCGCAATTTAGATTATCACATTCCTTTTTTTTTTTTTTTTTGCATCTCATTTCACTGCCTAATATATCTTGAGAGATCTTCTAAGTCAGCACATACAAATGTTATTTTGTGCTAACAGCCATATTAAATCCTGTTGAATGGTTGTACTGTTTATTTATCCAGGTTTCTTCAGATGAAAAAATTTCCAAATTTTAGATGTTACAAATAATGCTGCATTGACCATTTTTTCACACTTGTACTTTCATATAAGTCTTTTGTTTTTTGAGTTGGAGTCTCACTCTTGTCGCCTAGGTTGGAGCGCAGTGGCATGCTCATGGCTACAGCAGCCTCAATCTGCTGGGCTTAAGTGATCCTTCCACCTCAGTCTTCCAAGTAGCTGGAACTACAGCTGCACGCCATCATGCCCAGCTAGTTTTTGTGATTTATTGTAGAGGTGAGGTCTCACCAAGTTGCCCAGGCTGGTCTCGAGCCCCAGTGCTCAAACAATCCTCTTGCCTTGACTTCCCAGAGTGCTGGTCTTACAGGTTGAGCTACTGCGCCTGGCTCGTATAAGCCGCTTTTGTATACTAATAAAAGTAAAATGCTGTGTCAAAATGTAGGTGCCATTTAAATTTTGGTAGATATTGTTAATTTGCTCTATTAAAATAAGGGTACAACTTGGCATCATTTGATGTATTGTTTATAATTGTAGTTTCCTTATCTTCCTTTTTAAAAAATAACATATTAGCATATTAGCTAAGATTTGAGAATGCAATTTTAGTCATGTTCTTTTTTTATCCTCCTCTCAAGGAAATATTTCTGGTAATAAGATAAAATAACAAAATTTAAAATATCAAGTGTTCTTTTAGATTTTGGCAAATAAGTATGAAGTGCCTACCTACCTATGCATCAGACACTATGCTTAGAAGGTTTTAGGGATTCTTTTTTTTTTTTTTTTAGTTGAAGTCTCACTCTGTCATCTAGGCTGAAGTGCAGTGGCATGCTCACGGCCACCCCAGCATCGACCTGCTGAGCTCAGGCTATCCTTCCACCTCAGCCTTCCAAGTAGCCAAACTACAGGTGCGTGTACCACTCTCAACTAATATTTTGTTTGTTTGTTTATTGTAGACGAGGTCTTGCCAAGTAGCCTGGGCTGATCTTGAACCCGTGGGCTCAGACAATCCACCTGCCTCAACCTCCCAAAATGCTGAGATTACGGACTGAGCCACTGAGCCCAGCTAGGGATTCATTTTAATAAGGCAGACTCATGTCATGACCTCACGTAGCTTACATTCTACTAGGGGAGTCAAAGCAAATATAGTCAAATATATCTGCCAATCTCATACTCCATATATTTATTAGGCTATCCTTTCTAAACCACTCTTATCTGCTTTTATCAATTTGTTTTTTCTAAACCAGTAGCACTCAAATATGATCCAATTCTTTGCCAATCAGATAGTTCTTTTTTCCTCTTTTATGTATTGCATCTCAGCTTCCTTTTTCTTCGTTTCTTTCCTCATTTTTTCATACAGCACATCCTCCAATAGTTTCTTGAGAAAAGTGCATTTAAAAAAAATTTTTGACAGTTGGATCAATAAAATATTGGATGTATTAAAATGTCATTATTATTCCTGCATGCTTTTTATATTTTAGCTTGGTTAAGAATTGTTGCTGGAAACACGTTTCTCTTAGAATTTTGTAGGATTTGTTCTATTATTTCCCAGTTTTCATTGTTGCTGTTGAGTAATCAGTTTGTTAGCATATGGCCTATCTCTTTCTCTCTTAAATTTTAAGATTTGTTTTAATTCTAAGCAGTCTGCAATTTCAAAATCAGGTGGGTTTTTCTTTTTTCATTTTTTCATTCATTTTTGCAGAGCATTTGATACATCATTTCAATCTGGAAATGCACATGTTTTAGTTCAAAGAGTTGGAGTACCAACAGTGGGCCAATGGAGCAGACTTCTTCAGTGCAGACAATAAGGAAAGGTCTGAAGAAAATTATGTATTTATTTATTTAATTTTTATTTTTTGAGTTGGAATCTCACTCTGTTGCCCAGGCCGGAGTGCAGTGGCAGCTCACAGATACTGCAGCCTTGATCTGCCAGGCTTAGGCAATCCTTCGGCCTTAGCCTTTCAAGTAGCTGGACTATAGACACGTGCCACCACATTCTGCTAATTTATTTATTTATTTATTTTGTAGAGAGTAGGTCTCACCATGTTGCCCACACTGGTCTTGAACCCATGGGCTCAGGCAGTTGTCTCGCAACCGCCTTCCATAGTAAGAGAATTACACTGGGATTATAGGCATGAGCCACTCCCGCCTGAAGAGAATTTTAAAACAATAGTGAAACTTATTAAACTATGCTCTTCTTTTGACTACAGTGTGCCAACAATTCTGCCTCTCAAATCTATTATTATTATTATTCAAAGTTCTGAACAATTGCTGGTAGTACTGAGTTAATAAGTTGAAGTTTTAACTTCTAATTAGTACGTGTTATATTACTTATTCTATATTAAATATTGTATTCTCCATGGACATTAATGTGGAGAATTCTCAGTTATAGAGTTAGCACCTTCCCTTCTTACAAATGCAGGCATAACTACACTCATTTTTTTGTTTGTTTGCTTTTGTTTTGTTTTTTCGAGTTGTAGTCTCAGTCTGTTGCCCAGGCTGGAGTGCGGTGGCATGCTCAGAGCCACCCCAGCATTGACATGTTGAGCTCCGGCGATCCTTTTGCTTCAACCTTCTAAGTAGTCAGAACTATAGGTGCGTGCTACCAGACCTGGCTAATTTTTTAGTCATTGTAGAGACAAGATCTCGCCAAGTTGCCCAGACTGATCTCGAACCCTCAGGCTCAGACGATCAACTTGCCTCAGCCTCCCAAAGTGCTGGGACTACATGCTGAGCCACCGAGCCCAGCCTCATTTGTTTTAAGAGTAAGTTTATAACAGTTCTGAATCATTTGCGCTCTCTTCAGTAGTTTCTGTTTTTAACTCTTATTGTACTACATATTTCTGTATTTAAATAGAAGATTAAAAATAAGTAATGATAGCATAGTGAAAGTAAAGATAAACAAAGTCAAAATAAAAAAAAGTTAATTTGAATTACTTCAATTCTATCATTCTATGTGACCACTGTAGTTTTTAATTTAGAGTTTAAAAATTTAAAAAGCAAAACAGAGTGTGACATGTGATGCATAAGACTTTTGTTTTGTATGTGCAGATTTTAGCTCATATATTAAATATTTTACTAAATTTAAATAATAATATGTGACATTTATTCTTTTTAGTTGTTATTTCTATTAAAGAAAAATGAATCAACAAAATAAGACTACTTATTATTACAAAAAAATGCATGTTTATTACAGGAGGGAGGTATTAAAAATAATCTGTTCCATTTGTCAAACAAACTACATTTGCCAATCAGTCTAGAAAAAAGGTTTGTATTATTTTCTTTATGTTTTTCAGGTCTATTTTCTCTCTTTCTTTTTTTTGTAATTCTTCTTATTTGGAAACTTGGGCTTTACACTAATTTTATCTTTCTTATTTTATATTATTTTTCTCTTTTTGCATGTCCAGAAAGACTTCAACTTTTTATTACTATCCTTTCTTTTTAAAAAAATTCTATCAAATATTTTAATTTCCAAGAGCTCACTTTTATTCTCATATTTTATTTTATTTTACTTTCTAATAGTATTCCATTCTTGTCACACACACACACACACACACACACACACACACACACACACACACAGACATTATCATTCAAGGGATAACAATGATAGTTTTTTTTTTCTCTTTCACATTTTCTTCTATTCCTGACATTGTGTTTGTGGGTTTTTTTGTATTTGTTTTATTAGTAATCCTTTCAGTTCGTACCATTTTGTTTCTCTTGTTTTGTGTTTGAGGTTTCCTAAATTGTGTGTAGTGATCCTTGTTTCCCCATTCATGTTTACAATCGGAGTGGTAAAAAGTGAATCTTGAGGTCAGCATGCATGAAGTTCGCTTATTTATCGGTGGATCTTACAGAAGGATAATTGAATAAGTACCCAGCTGTTTTTGTGACCTCAAATAGTTGTATCTGTGGCCATTTCTCCTCAGCTGATTCATTTCCCCAAGAGGAACTCTTTAATTCTTTGCTAGTAGGAGTAGAAAAATAGAAAGGTGTGATGTAATATGAGGTCAACTGTCTTTCTGAAAACTTCAGGTATAAAGCACTTTGTTAGTTTTTTTGGCCTGATGTCCCAGAGTCAAGAAACTCTCTTGTTCCAGATCTCCAGAAAAATCTTCTGACTTCTATCAAACTGAGCAATCTGGAAAAGAGCAAATCTGAAGTCTCACTGTTGATCCACATTTACAATAATTCACCTGGTTTTCACTCCATCTTCAATGGTTCCTATAATTCCTGCACTCAGTGGTGTGAATTGCCTTGCTTCTCATTGATTTTCCCTCTTGTAGATATTTAGGTTTCGGCATCCTTGGCTCTAAATCAATCATAGCTTTTCCATTCTCTTAACATCTTCAAAATTTTGTTGACATCTTACTTCTGCTGAACCTTCCTTCCCTCTTCTCTGGGCTTGTCTATATATTTTATATTATATTACTGTCAATTTATAGGTTATTATGAGATAAAAAAGATAAAGACATCATCATATCTGCAACATTGTACCACAGAATTTTCTGACAACAGACCCTGAGACAGAGCTCAGCTTTCGGTGAACGTGGTCAGCCTTCAGGAATGGCATTGCAGGTGGTGCTGTGGAAAACCATGATGATTTGAAGACCATATGTACATATCCCTTCCTCCACCCCAACAGGGAGGTCCCTTCTGATCCGCACGATTTCCCTACAATAAAAAGCATTCTCCATTTAACTGAACACAATCTTTTTATGACTTTAACTTTTTATGTTTATTTATTTACTTATTTTATAAAATATTATACATGAAGGTGAGCTTGGTGGCTCAGCCTGTAATCCCAGCACTTTGGGAGGCCAAGGCGAATGAATTACCTGAGCGCGGGGGTTGGAGACCAGCCCAGGCAAGTTGGCAGGACCTTGTCTCTATAATAAATAAATAAATAAATTAGCCGGGCATGGTAGTGCATGCCTGTAGTTCCCGCCTCTTGGAAGGCTGAGGCAGAAGAATCACCGAAGCCCAACATGTTGACAGTGGGGTGCCCATAAGTATGCCACGGCACTCCAGCATGGGTGACAGAGTAAGACTCCAACTCAAAAAAGGAAAAAAAAAAAAAAAAAAAGAATCACACATGTTCACTTTAGGAAATTTGACAAGTGAAAAAAAATATAACTAGAACACAGATTCTTATACTCTTTGTTCTAAGCTTTTATTCATAACTGCATACACAATACACAGTTTTTTATATAATTTTCTCATTCCCACTCTATACTTTAGTATCTCTTTTAATTTATTGTGAAGTTAATATTAATATAAAAAAGTACATAATTTAAAGACAAATAATAAAATAAACATTCATGGACTCACTCTATAGCTTATTAAATATAACATATTTGTATTACAGTTTTGGCCAGGTCATAAGCTCCTGTGGCTGAATTATATTGGATACTTAGGTTTTGCTATATATTTTATTTACACTTAAATGCATTGTTTAATTTTATCCTCAAAATTTCCATGCAATGTTAACTCTATGTTGAAGATTAGGAAATTGAGGCTTAGGAAGGTTAAGAATTTAGACTAGTTAAAAAATGGCAGATATATGATTTGTTTAAGTCAGGGTACAGTCAAAACCATAAATCAGTTATTTGAAATGAGAGAATTTAATATAAAGAACTGTTATCTACGTAAAGTTGTTAAATAGGTAACTAAAAGGGTAATAAGAATAAAGAGTACTCAGGTTTCAGGGAAGTTACAATTATAAGAAACAGCTATTAACTCTAGAACTGAGGGAACAAAGGAAATATACTGAAATTATCACAACCTAGGAACTTGCAGAAAGGGCTCTGTGGTTCTGAAACCAAGACCTCTGGGTACTGTTCAGCTGGTTTCAAAGTCTCCGGTCATAGAGGATGAGTCCTTTTGGCCTGGGACCCAGAATTCTGAGGAGCAGGTATCAACCAGGTGCTGGTGTTTCTGGAAGTGCTGGTGGTTCTGCAAGTGTTGAAAATGCTTAGGCTCACAATTATTTATGATAAGGTCTTCAGAACATCTGATCTCCCAAAAAAGTGCTCAAATTATTTTCTGGAGTGACTAAAATAAGTGACTAGTTCCTGTTTCCCACTGTCCACTAAATTGTCATATTATTAACTGGATGCATTCTATGCTTATTCAACTGCCTTGTATTGGTGTATTTAAAGATTATTTACTTGGTCTGCCCATCAAAGTTGAACTGGATTAAAAAAAAATGTGGTACATATACACAATGGAATATTATGCAGCCATAAAGAAGGACAAACATATGGACTTTGCAGCAACTTGGATGAATTTAGAGTCTATCATACTTAGTGATCTATCACAGAAACAAAGAACAGAGTACCATATGTTCTTACTCATAAGTGGACCTTGAACAATTATCATAATACCATAAGAGAGGGCTTGACAGTAGCGGGAAACCGCCAGGGGGAGGGGTCAGATTGGCAGTTGAGGGAAACTGCCAGGGGAAAGGGGGGCACACCTCATCAACACGTGTATCTGCATAATGAGCATTTGTATACCTAACCGTGAATTGTACCCCATATCTTTAAAATAAAAAAGTTAAAAAATTTAAAAATTTAAAAAACAAAGATTATTTACTGTTAAAATAATTACATATGTAAAGAATTCTGCTTATTGAAAATTACGTTGGATATGGTGACTTAGAATTAACTCATATAGTGACAAAAAGGCTTCTTTTACTTTATATTTCCTCATCCAGTTCAAATTTTGATTCCATAGTAGTACAACATGAGAACCCAGATGAAGAGGGTATTTTATTTATTTATTTATTTATTTATTTGAGTTGGAGTCTCACTCTGTCGCCCAGACTGGAGTGCAGTGGCCGCTCCCAGCCACCGCAGTCTCGACCTGCTGGGCTCCGGCGATCCTTCCACCTCAGCCTTCCGAGTAGCCGGAATTACAGGCATGCGATACCACCCACAGCTGATTTTTTTATTTCTTGTAGAGATGAGGTCTCGCTGTCCAGGCGGGTCTCGAACCCGCGGGCTCAGGCAATTCACTCACCTCAGCCTCCCAAAGGCACAGGATTATAGGCTAATTCACCGACTCCGGCTGAAGAGGGTATTTTATATATAAATATCCCGGTTAACCTTCAGTAAGTGTTCTTTGTTGACTTAGCAGAAGCATAGCTCCTTTGAGTTTCTGTCTGGTTTCTTGGGACTAAGCTCTACAGGGATTACTTGAACTTTCAAGTTTAGAGATCAAGTGATTATTGTATGTAAATGTAGAATGACAAAGAGCAATGGGATCTCTCCTAGTCTATCAAGGAAGAGCCCTGAGCTCAGAGTAGTTCATTCCCAAAAGCCCTCTGAGAGACCACCCAAGGTGGCATAGCAACCCAGGGCAGCGCTTCCAGAGCAGAAACGTTGGTTCGTTGCTTCAATAGAGAATAATTATAGAAAGTTACTCAATATCACAAAAGCTGTAGAAACAGCATTTCCCCGAAGAGATCTGAATACCATGTACATTTAAACAATACCAGATTCTGAATAATACCTTTCATCCTTCAAACTTCAAAGTAAAAATAATGCTTCCTGTAAAGATCTTTTTTATAAAAATATATATACACACAGTTATAGTAGTAGAGATATAAATGTTTTAGTCAACATGTTTTCTAGTTTAGAGTTTATCATCATATTATCTTCTTTCTGGACTTATTGTATCATCATTGCACAGAACTGGATCAATGCCAGGCCCATGGTTGGCACATAATAAATATTTGATTGATAGGTGAATTGATTGATTCTGCCAACCAAGAAAAAGAATGGCTGATAGGGCTTCGCTTAAAATGTTTTTCAAATAGGACAATCTATGCTTATATCAGTTTTTAGCGCTAATTAGAAAAATATCAAGATTACTGAAGAGTAAGATTATTTCGGGTTCAAAGTCATGATTTTATAAATAACACATCATTCCAAAAATTGCTAACAGAAAGGAGGAATGAGTTGGTCTGACCTATTCACAAAGTTGCATTCAAGACAGATTTTATATTGGCCGAATATAAATTGTTATTTGCTAAAAAGTTTTTCTGAAAAAAAATTGAGGCTGAAATGAGGATTATATATATAAATAAAGCTTGCTTTATTATGGCACTTATATATTTAATAGCTAGCATGGTCCATACAAATCTATATTAGGAAACTGTTTTGTTCAGTGTATTTATAAATCATTAGGAATTGGAAGTTAAAATTAACCTTAATAATTTAACAAATAGTATAAAATAAAAATGTATAACAAGCACAAAGAATGATAGAAAATGAAAGCAGTATTTCTGTGATGAAAAAATACATGCATAAATTGATTGGATCTGCTTGGTCTCTTCCAGCTGGTGCCAGCACATTTCATATTATGATGTGTTATAATGAAAACTTTGGAATATTTGGGGCATTCACCTAGGGCTCTCTCCTCTCTTTCCTTTATATAACTATGATTTTGCCTTAGTCTACTTTTAGTCCTCTGGACTTGATTTCGACAGATACATAAAGAAGACACTCATTTTATAGAGATGGAGAATCACTGGAAGATTTTAATATAGAAGAAGATCATGACAAGATCAGCATTTTAGAATGATTTGTCTTGTTACATTTAGGAGGTGTATTGTAAGGATAGCCTGGAAACTAATTGACAAGTTAAAAAGTTATTGTAATGCTAGAGGTGATAAAAACTTGGTCTAAAGTAGCAGAGAGGGAGAAATTGGGATAAACTAAGAGTTTATTAAGTGAAAGTATTAACAATACTGTTGTTGCCAAGGAGAAATAGGAAGTGAGAAGAAGATTCTAAGATGACTAAGGATTTTTTTTAAGATTAGAAAATATAGTTTACTTAGAAAGTAAATTGGAGAGAGAGAGAAAGAGGAGATTCACCTCCCCAAGGTGGGGGAGGGAGGCAAAGCCAGGAAGCGTGGTGACAGCCATAGCTCAAAAAGAACATGGCCACACCAGACGCTAGCAAGGCAATGGCCTGACTAAGGATTTTAAGACAAATGTAAGCAATGTCATACATGGCTCTTGCCCTCAAAGATTTTATAGACTAGAAAAAAAGATAACAAAATAGTGAGTAGTGAAATGCATTAATGACAATTTTTTAATTTATAAAACTGACTTAAAAATAATACATTTTAGTGAGAAAAATATATTATAAGAGAGTTCTGAAAGGATGGAGAGATTAGGTACACTAGATAGAAAGACAAAATTTTCTCTAGGGAGCTAATTTTTAGCTGGGAGTTTAAGCATGAGAAAGAGCCAGTCATGTGAACGTCAGGTGGAAAAGCATTCCTGGTTGAGAAAAATATTAGTGCAAAGGCCCTAAGCCAGGAATATGCTTGGTAAATTGGCTGGGACTATTGAAGGCAAGGGAGCAAATTGTGGGAGAGGTCAGGGATAGGTGGGGACTGCACCATGTAGGGATTTATATGTTAGGTTAAGGGATGTGGGTTTAAGTCTAAGTGCCAGAGGACCTAGAGGTAAAGTACAGTTTTTAATAGCATTTTAAATATGATCACTAAGTTGTCATGAGAAAGGCTTATGGAGAGGCAAGCTTGAAAGTGAGGAATCTGTTAGAAAATGGTGCCTTTGTCCAGGTAAGATGTGGTGGCTGGACTAAGGTGATCCTCACAAGGAAGAAGCGGAATGGATAAATTTGATCTCTGTTTGGGAATAAAGCCCACAAGATGGATAAATGTAGACTGAGAGTCAAACTCAGATAAAAGAATTTGCCGGATTTTTTTTTTTCCTCATCAGCATCTCACTCTGTCACCCAGATTGGGATGCAGTGGCACAATCACAGCTTACTGTAACCTTGAACCCCTGGGCTCAAGCAATCTTTCCACCTCAGCCTGTCAAGTAGCTGGGACTACAGGCATGTGCCACCATGCCCAGTTAATTTTTTGATTTTTTTTTTTTTTGTAGAAATGAGATCTCACTATATCGCCCAGGCTGGTCTTGAACTCCTGGCCACAAGCAATATTCCTGCCTCAGTCTCCCAAAGTGCTGGGATTATAGGTGTGAGCTACCATGACCAGCTCAGATTTTTGAGAGCACAATTCTGTATGCTCAGTTTATAAGAAATGATGAGGAGGCAGAGTGCATGTCTCGTCTGGGTAAGAGGTTTATGATGGAGACCAAGGTAACACAACGGAGGCCATGAAGATGGTGGTGAGTAGGTGAGCCTGCTGTTTCTAAGAAACAAGCTAAAAAAACTACACTTGTTAGTTAAGGGCCAGTCATCCCCACGAATCACTGAGTAAACGATTACCTCCCTGTCACATCTGCCCAGCAAATTCCAGTACAAAATCAATACTCCAGTAGGATTTCTTCAGTCTTACATATAAATATTGAGAGTCACTGGCTAATCATATATTATCACTTATCAGTACTACAAATCTGTAAAAATCTGTGAGCTCATCTTGCTCATCAGAATTTAACTTGATCAGCTTTCTCTTGCATTTTCTTTACAGACTATTCCAAAAATCCCCAATTTCTTTTCTTTTCTTTTTTTTAGATTAGAAAATATAGGTTTATTTAGAAAGTAAATTAGAGTGAGAGAGAAAAAAGTGATTTACCTCCCCAAGGTAGGGGAAGGGGCCAAAGCCTTTTTACTCGACTTTCTTTCCTCTTGTTGTGATCCATACTTGAGGCTTTCGGGTATAATGCTGATCAATTTCTCACCTCATTAACTATAAAATAATCTATATCAGGCCCATTATCTCATTCTCCCCTATAGTATCAGAGGCTGGTATGTTCAAAATCAGCATCATCGTCTTTGTCTTCCACCTCATGCTGTCTTTTGGATAGTGTTCCAACTATCATCTTACCTCTTTTCTGTATTTAAATGCCATACTCTGCCTGATCCTGCTCTTCAAGCAATAATCATGGCAAGTTCTTCTCATGAACTATAAGACCTCTCTCCTTAATTCAATTAATTCTTTCCGTACTCATCTGAAAATTTAGAGAGACATTTATACTCATTGTATCTCATTGAGACATCTATACTTACTGTATCTACAACCTGCTGCAATTTGTTTCCTGTTCATAACCACTGCTGGTCTTACTACAGTCAATATGGGTTCCTAAACACATATAATCTAGGCGTTTGTAGCTCTTATTGTATTTTTATTTGTTTGTGTTGCTGCAAATTCTTGACTCTGTAGATAATCTCCTTGCTATTTGAAATTTTGAAGTCTTTGTATTCTGTGACACCAGTATCAGATTTTTCAGTCTCCTCTTTAGATACCATATTTTAATTTGATTTTTTACCTTTAAAAAATTTTTTAGGCTGGGCTCAGTGGCTCAATCTGTAATCCCAGTGCTTTGGTAGGCTGAGGCGAGTGGATTGCCTGAGCCTGCAGGTTCGAGACCAGCCCAGGCAACTTGGCAAGACCTCATCTCTACAATAAATTAAAAAAATTGCCAGATGTGGTAGTAGTGCGTGCCTGTAGTTACAGGTACTTGGAACGCTGAGGCAGAAGGATCGCCTGAGCCCAGCAGGTTGATGCTGGAGTGGCTGTGAGTATGCCACTCCACTCCAGCCTGGGCTACGGAGTGAGACTCACACACACACACACACACACACACACACACACACACAAACTTTTTAGATTCAGGGAGTACCTGTGTAATTTTGTGACATGGATGTATTTTTTGATACAGGTTTGGGCTTCTATTGAACCTATCCCCAAATAGTGAATATGGTATTCCATAGGTAGTTTTTCAACACCCCCTCCCTTTTGGAGTTCCCAGTGTCTATTTTTTCCATCCTTATATCCACGTGTACCCAATGTTTAGCTTCCTAGCCATCTCATTTTTAATATGTCCTTCAAATATCGACAGTCCCAACCTTGGACCATGATCCTTTTTTACACACGGTCTTTTGGTTATCTATATAATCTCAGTTACAATTATCACCTATACCTGGCTTACCTCCAAATTATATATAATCTGCTCCCTTAAACATTCGATTTTCCAATGAGTCTTACTATCTTAGTATGTTGTAGTTTTATATTTACCATGTCTGAACTTAACATCTCCAATAATAAACCTGCTTTCTTCTACATGTAGATACCATCTCAACTAATAGTCTGTTCAATAATATTAGAAAGTAATTCTTAAATTCTCTCTCACCCTTATCATTTACCTATCACATGAAGGGATTTCTATATATGTCCTAACTTTGTTGCCTTCTTTCCATTTCCTACTACATTAGCTCTAGGCCAGGACTCCTTTATCACTAATAACAGTAAGAGCCTCCAGGCTATGATATCTCTATTCTTCCCACTGTTTTTCTTTGCCTGGCCTGTTTCACCCTCATCCCCTACCACCACCCAGAGCATTCCTACTCTAGGGCCTACACATCAGAGCATCTAAGACTCCCTATGGTTTGACCCAGGCCTTAATTGTACCTTCATTTTTTCTACTCTCTGCCTTGATCTTTGCTGTTACTACCTCAATTGCTGGTGTTTGTCCCAGAGGCTAATATACAGTTGTTTCGCATAGCTTTTTACTCTGTTTGTAAAACAATTTCCTATTCTTCATAACGGTCAGAGTTCAGGTATCATCTCCAAAACAATTTTCCTACCTTTTCTATCATAGGCCAGGTTTGTTGGTGCCTCTTGTCTCTATTTCCCATAACATCCTCTGTAGAACTGTATTTCTTTATTCACTATATTACATATATGTAACACACACACACACACACACACACACACACACACACACACACACACACACACACCCCAGTCCCCCGTTAGAGTGTGAGGACCTTGAGGATAGGGTTGTGCATTTTCCCTAGAAATTTACATAGTGCCTAAGCCACAAGAGAGGT
Source organism: Carlito syrichta (assembly GCF_000164805.1). Classification (NCBI taxonomy): domain Eukaryota; kingdom Metazoa; phylum Chordata; class Mammalia; order Primates; family Tarsiidae; genus Carlito; species Carlito syrichta. The sequence continues at coordinate 86,586 of NW_007065746.1, read as the reverse complement.
TCAAAGATTTTAATTAAATAGATACCTAAATAAATCAGTATATATTGATGACTGCTAGGGCTCTGGGTAAATACTCTTCCAAAAATACCAGGAAAAACAAAAAATATTTTATGTGTACTAACTAATCTCTCCCTTTTAAAAATTAGAGACTCATTCTTTTAGCTCATGCTTTTATTTCATGCTCTTGTATTATTGGTGCAGGAGGCACTTAGGATGGGAAGGAAGAGGAACTAGGGAAAGGAGGTGCCTACTTGGAAGGTCATGGTTCCCAGAGACAGGTACCAGCCCTAAAAGCAACAGCATTGGAGGAAGAAAATTCTTGTTAAAACAGTCCTAATGTATGTGCAACTGTGTTAGGTAATAGATTTTTCAGTGGATGAATTGAGAGGACCACAGAACCACAATTACCCCCTCCTCCTAGACTATTGTCTTCCTATCTATTTTATCCAGGAAACAAGATTCAAGAATATTATTTGTTTCCTTTTGACTGTTAACTGTTACACATTAAATTTTAAGCAGCCCAAAAGGAATGCAATGTCCTACTTCTTTCTCACTTTTTATAGGACTTTCTATAGAGGTGTGGATTCAAGGATAGGTGTATAAAAAGGTGTCTCATAGACTGACACAGACTGGCTGACTGACTGACCAACTGACCATAGGATCAGACTGCAAGTTTGGAGGAGGGGGCCAAAGGACATGATAGTAAGAAACATAAAAACAGAGCTGAGTGCCTGCACATAAAAAATATGTGCATACATATCTGGGATGAAAAAGAGATCCTCAGTCTAAAAACGTTTTGTCTTAAGTGTCTACACAAATCAATAAAAAATGTAGAGCCTGTGCTTACTAATGTCTTCATAGAGACTCAGGTGCTTTCTCTCTTTCTGAGTCCCCAACCCCACCATCAATGGCACTAATGTCATGTAGTCTGTCTATTAAATTTAGAATAGAATTGTTCTATCTACCTGCATGAAAAATTCATTGCTCCCTGTACTATAAGTGGCTTTGTGTTTAATATAGGTATATCTTACTTGTCAAATTGCTTTTTGGGTTAAGAATTTTTTTAATTCACTGCTTTTATTTATTATCTTATTACATTTTTAACTGTTGATGTTTATTTTTTATTTGACATTCAACAAATTTTCTCTGGGTCTGCCTTTTTAGTACTGGCTGATGTTTTATAACATATTGATTCCCAATATTTTAAACTGACCCACTGTTGATATGAGGATCACACTGGGAGGTAAGATGTTTACATCTCGCTATGAATAGCAGATAAATGAAATAATAAAGGTTGTCAAATCTGAGGAATAAAGTAAGCCAGGTTCTTGTTTGCTCTCAAGGATATATTGCAATGGAGCTTAGAACCAGCTAACTTCATAATGCACAGAGTGAAGTGGTTCTGGGCAGCAGGCTACTATTTTAGACATTTGAAATACAGAGAAAAATTTTACAAAAAATTCTATTCAAAATAGAGTGGTTAATATTTGCCCATCATAAGTACTTTGAAAATAAAAACCTTACTCTATTGGGCTCTGGAGACGACTGCTTAAGTTTATATCCTCTCTCTGCTGCTTTCTACTTCTATAGCCTGACCTTGAACAAGTCATTTAGCCTGCCAGTGCCTTGAGTTCCTCAGATATAAAATGCAAATAATAATAATATATCTATGATTGTTATGGGGAGCAACAGAGTTAATGCAAGTAAATATTTAGAACACTGTCTGGAGCATAATAATAAGTGTGTAATAAATGCTAGCTATTGTTATTACTTTTATAACTAGTCACAAGGGAATTGCCTATATAAAATTTGTATGTAATGGCATATTTATTTAACCTTATTTTGGTATTTTTGTTTTGAAATAAGAAACATATTTAACCTATAGAATATCGTTAATTGTCTTCTTCCTCTGATTCAAGAAATGTCATATCTTTTTAGCAAACTAGTCTCAATTTTCCAGGCAAAATTGAATTCCTTCCTTTGTTCTCTCAAAAAAACTTAACTCATACACTTTCATGGCACTGACCACAATATATTATAATTTGTCTGATAACATATCTATTCCCCCAAGTAGAATGCTGATTCTTTAAGTACAAGGGTAATATTGTAGTCTTGTTTTTACCTCCATGACTGAGAAGAGGGCTTGACAAAGAGCAGTTGAAATGAAACGGATTCTAGTATTGTGCTTACTTGGACTTACATTTTTACTATGCCCTTTGCCTGTATTAGATATCATTTTCAAGTTCTCTATTCTTACAGGTATCAAGTTTTAAACGTTTGGTTTAACGGGACAACAAAGTTTAAGATTAAAAAGCTGGTTTGCATAAGTGTGCTCTGTAACTCCCTTAATGAGCACACTGATTCTGTCTTCAGTCCTGTCCTGGACTGGGTAAACTTTTTGCCAAAGACTTATACTCTGCTCTTCACAGTGAATCTATTTTATATGCTTCAGATTAGTTCTAAAAATTAGGTTAAAAAAGAACAAATAGTTAACTATGGCTTTTACTTCTCTAAATCTGTATATCAAGGAGTACTTTTGCTTCTAAGCATTCTGCTGATTTTAATGTATATGATATACACTGATTTAGGGCTGTGGTCAATAAGAAACTTGTCTGGAATGCATGCCATTCCCTAGGCATGGGAGATGGTAAGAGAGAGGGCCAGATCAATTAAGTCAACTTACCACACAGTTACTAATGGAGAATTTTAGTCAGAGACCACTCAGTGATAAGATGAACAAGGAAAACTAATTGGAACATAATTTCACACAAGAATTGATTGATGTTAACATTAAGAAATTACAACTTATAAACAAAATGCATTAGTTCCTATGACATTAAAGCTCAAACATCCTCTTTGGGCCATTGCCTTGCTAGACTCTGTTGTTGCCATGCTTCCTGACTTTGGTCCTCCTCCCCCACCTTGGGAAGATGAATCTTCTGTCTGTCTGTCTCTCTCTCTCTAATTTACTTTTAAATAAATTCTATTTTCTAATCTAAAAAAAAAAGAAATCCTCTTTCTATTTTGAAGTTATTGGTGCCATGCATGCTTCTATGTGGAAGGAAACATCCATTATAGCTCTCCCTAAATTTTTTTCTTGGAGCTAGTTTTTGGCAAAGACATATGTTAAAACTTATCTCACTTCAAAAGTGAAATGTTCCAACCAGAAGATATAGAATTTATCTGCATGTCTGTGATGATCAAGTTTTAAGGGACGTTATCTTCTAAAAAAGGCAAGCTATGCTTTCTATGTTTAATTACAGTTAATAAGCTCTAAAGCAGTAAATAATAATAATAAACTTTTGAGGTAATATAGGAAATCTATACATATACAATAAAAAGACATCAATACTGATTGTGCCTACCTAAAGAATATATAGATGTACATAATGTGTCTATATTATATACATTGAGGTTGATAGCTAGTTAAATTCACCCTTCACTTTATTCAGTGTTTGGTTGCCAGCTGCTTTTCTTTTGTACATTATGATTAATTTCATTGTCACTAGATTTTATGTTTCTGAAAGAGTCTTTTTCTGAACCTAGTCAGAAACCAGGAACTGAATTAGGGATCCAAGTTGTTGGAGCAGTCTCTATTGTAGTCCGATCTACTCACTCAAATTCTATGGCCAGATAAAGACCATGAAAGAAGAATAAAAATAATGACAGCATTTTTTGCTTTTCAAGTGAAACTCCTTACAATAGTGCTACCGTTTTTGAAATATTTTATTTGTTCTGTATTAATATACATTTCCAAGCTCTTAAACTTCTGAGAAAATGAATTAAAAGGGATATGCTTTCTTGATTGGTATGTGAGAAACCCCATGGAATGTGTAATACAAAAAGCTACATAGGCAAAATGTTTTATAAGCATGTTTAAAAGGGGAATCTATCAAGCCATTTCTATATGCTCCTGATTGCTGGCTTGTGTGCTGTGAAGAACAAAACTTCAACTCAAAATGCAAATCATACAGGAATCGTAAAAAGGCACAACCCAACCCTGCTATCACAGTAATTAAGATTTTCAAAGTAAAATTATTTTCTTCTTTTTTCCCTTCTCTCTCTCTTACAAAAAAAAAAGGGGGGGGGCAATTTAATGGGCCTTACACTTTTGGGATGCTTTTAGTTAAAGATGTTGCAGGTAAAATTTATGCCACATTTGTCAAAAAAAAAAAAATCCCCTTTTTGGTATATATTAAGTCCCTCCCTTAATTAAGCCTTCTGGGATTTCAATGTGTTGATCTCATTTTAAACCAAGCTCAGCACAATTAGACACACTGAGGAGATGGGAGATAAGCGGTGTATACAAAAACATTTCAGACACAAATGTTTCATCCTGCAAGGTCCTGATTTTCTCTTTCCATTTTTTAAAATCTGGGCTCAAATAAAGAAAAAAAATTGATTATTTCCAGCTTGTCATACATCTCATTTGGAGTGGGTCAGACCTCCCCATTCACAATTACCACTAGTTAATCTTATCAGAGAAAAATTCAATTACATTTATCAAGGTTATTTCATAGTCTCAAGCTATTGCTTTTAAAAAATGGATTTTAGTGTTGAGAATGTTAGCATTGTGTGTTACCTCAATTTTGAAATAAAAATAAAAAATAAAAAATTAAATCTTGCCTTTATACCCATATTATTAATGTAGACTTGTAATAAAGTAATATTTGACAGCTTTGTAAAAAGGATTATTAATACATAGATTATGGAAGTTTAGGAGGGAGGCTCATAACTGTTAATAGACTTCAATTCTCAGCCTACACTGACATTTTAAAAAATCTAGTTTCAAATTTGATAACAGATTACCAGCTAGGCTGGAAGCCAACCACCTGATTAAGGCAATTTAAATGCTTGCAAAGTGGTGAGATTAAAATCAAATAAGTGCCGATTTTTTTTTTCCTGCTTCACTTATCTTTCCCTGGATTCGTTCCTTAACTACCAGGTGGTGGAGGACTCTGGGTAATTTTCCTCTGCGCCAATTACCCCAGGATGGTTTTTAGGGTGAAGCAGAATAATTACTGCACTATCAATCCAAAATGGGCTGCTTAATGTGTTTAAGAGAGATTTTGAGCCTTAGCAGGGAGGCTGCCTGAAGCGTGCTCTGCTCGCGGTGCCAAAGCCCACTCTGCCTACTCGGATAGTTAACCGTTCAGTGAGAAGGCAGCACACACCCAAGGTGAAAAGAAAACAAGGAAAACTCCTGGGAAGCTGTGGGAAAGTTAATGAGCTGCTTCCAACGTGTGGCAGGCTGCAGTCGCAGGTGGCTGACAAAGCTAGGCAGGTTAAGAAAATAATATTTATCATCCAGCTGCCAGGACTGTCTTTATCAAAACTCTTTCTAAAATCCATACAAGAAGAAGAAAAACGGGCTTGAAAAAATTTTTTGAAGAGAAACAAAAACAAAAAGCCCCAAGCAGCTGTGATTCAAATACCCTATTCTTGCTGATGGGTTAGAAAGAAGCAGAAGATAGCGATTGAATCTGACAGCAATTTTAAAACATTTTCCTGCAAATAAAATAGAAAATAGCAAACAACTAAATCAGATTATTTATTTAAAAATTAAAATTAAGCTGCAACTTTGAAATGACACTACTAAATTCTAGTTTGTAGCAACCTCAAATAAAGTAACATGTTCCATCTGTTGAGCCTGCTCTGGATTTCCTTAATTATCATTATTTGAATGTAAATTTTGAGATTCAGCCAGTTTGTCTAAAGAAGCGCAATGCTAATTTAAAATAAAAATAAAGAAATCATTATCTGTAAGGGGGCTGCTGCTGTTTTCCTCATTTAGTTATTTCTTTATATTGGTCTTTAAATGATCTATGCCTTCTCTGTGTTCGGGGTGGTGAGAGTTTCTTTTTTAATTATTTAATCAAAGACTGATTTATGATTTAGCTTAACAGATGGTTTGTGATAATGTGAGTCAAAAGTGTTTCATTTTAGAGAAATTCAGCATTTGAAATTGTGCTGTATGTGTGTGTGCACGCACATGTGTGTGAAAGTGTGTCTGTTTTGTGGATTCACTCTGTGTGTGTATCTGGAAGTCAGAGCTTCTGAATGCTAACCCCATTAGGGTGGTCTTCCATATGAAACTGATTTGTCAATGCAGTCATTCCTGGCTCCTTACCTTGGTAATCAGTTTCATCTGCAAGGAGAAAAGGAGATAAATGAGAATCAAGGGACATGCATGCTATCCTGTGTTCTAAGTACACACGTTAAACTACACGTTGGAAAGAATATCATGAACTTCGTGTTGGTAGGAAATGAACTCCTATCCATTCTGACAGATGCTCTGGTTTATACAGAAAAGTATTTTGTAAGGCTCACACACAATCCATTTAAGATTATCACATTAAACCATATTTACTTCAGAGGTCTGTAATAATTACATATGCACTTGAGAATCCCCAGGACTTTGGCTGCTGTGTCACAGATTTATACTCAAACATTTTCATTTGATGTGCAAAGTGAGAAGTACTCTTTAGTGGCAAGACAATTATCTGATTCTACTAATAAATGACTGCACTAGTAGTCATTTTTAATTGAACAATTATAGGATATTGCACTGTCAGTTGATTATAGAAGTCATTTCATAAATGTCAAAAATCTCTTTAAATGAATTATGAAGCTCCAAAATAACTCCGGCAATCAGCCAGCAATAACACAATAATCTGTTTACCCTGTTGTCAGCTGAACTCTTACCATTTCGTTGAGGGAAAGAGTCTAAGAGGAAACGCAGAGTACAGTGTAGGGAGCCCTTTTCTAAGGATTATGCTTAACTCAAGCTGAAGCAACCACCTAAGCTTTGATTAGCACAGATTTTGAGTGTTCTCAAGAGCTTGGCTACATATAAAATGTATTATAAAATCAAAGTCATCCTGTAAAGATAGACATTACAAACCTTTATGTGTCTGCCATCCATGAGAAAATCTCAAGATAAGTTCATCCATGAGCCCTAGTTTAGAGACTTTGGGGCTGAACCAATGCTTACCAGGACTCTCCTCTTCTCATTGGTTGGTCTTGGTTCACTCACCACCTTAGTCCTTTCTTCCAATTGTGCTTGACTTGAATCTCCTAAATATTTCTTTAACATCCATCAAATCTTATTTTAAAAATATACCCAGGAGAAATGTCATTCTTTATAACACATAACAGAATGCTGCCCTGCTGTTTTTAGTTTCTCATACTTTTCTATTGGCATGGAACAAGTGTGGACGCATGTCTGGATATATTAATATGACATTTTCAGCTAGTCAGAGTGAAACCAGAGATTAATTTTACTTAAAGAGAAGTTGCACTGATAACAGAATAAAAGTCTCTAAGATTTAATAGGCTATTTTATTATCAAATTTATATTTTCATATAACATGGCATACATATTCTTTACAAGTACATTCTAATTTTGAAAATCAAGTTTAGCTAGTTAATACATAATTTTTAGTATGTCATCTTTTTATATTTACTGTTTTCCAATTAATAACATTTTTTCTAAATATTAGCTGTGTGGTTTTTTTTTATGGTCTTCCACCAATGTGAGTCACAAGTACAAATGTCAGTGTTTGTTTTCCGATAAAGGTACGATTTTTAAATTTCTTTGTGGAAATTTCTTTGTTTCAAAAAATGTTTGAAAAATAAAACCTTAATTTGCTATTTCATCAATTTGGGATTATTAATTTATTGTAAGAATATTATTGTATTTATTTTCCTACAAGTAATTTTTCTACAGTTTTAACAGTTTCCCCTTAAAATTAAAAGAATAATAACAACAACACATTCCAAAGTTTAGAATAGATCATTTGGCCCTTTCTCTTCTTAATCTCCCCCCTAATTCAAAATACTTGTATCTTTTAATGGCCAGCATCTCTTGGAGCTGCAGTTAGGTTTAATGCATTCCGGTCTTTGCACAATCTTCTTTGCAATTTAAGGCTCTCCTGAAAAATTAGCTTTGTGTATCCACCAAAGGAGTACATGTGCAGGTTTGTTGCATGAGTATATTGTGTAATGCTGGGCTTTGGGCTTCTTTTGAACCCATCACCTGAATAGTGAACACAGTACAATTTGGAATTATTTAGTCCAGGCTCTTTTGAATAGAATCCACTCACTAATTTAAATTTAGAGTCATCTGAGCAATCATAGTTTTGCTGTCCCTCACTTCATATCTATGGAAGACATAGGATAATGCCTCACTTGTCTTTAGATTATATTTTTATCAGTGGATAATAACACAAAAGACACATTTCTTAGTTTTTAAAATATTCTTGAGTTACCTTCTTTTGCAAGTCTTTTATGCCTTATTTATTCCAAAATCTCTTAAAGAGATCAAAAGAATTGTATCAAAAAGTAAATTGTAATATATTAAGAAAACACTGAAAATATAGAAAGGAAAATTACTCAAAAACATAAAAAACTTGTCTAAAATAGTTACAGATAGGTTTAGATAACATTCTTATTTCTGACAAGACTAGATGAACTATCTGTGATCTTAGAGTTATCTTATCACATTTACTGCTTGCAGCGTAAGCAGAGAAACTAAAAGCAAAGAAAAACCTCTGTAAAGCCCATATGATGTCTTGAGAGAGCTGAAAGAAGAAAAAACAAAAAAAACCATGTGCGAGTGTGTGGTAGTTTGAACTGACACTGAACTGGCTGAATGGCTTTGCTGGTGACAGAGGTGACCTTAGTTGACATGTTACTTGCCTGGCCTGTCCCTATATTTTATCCAATATTATATAAAATAACTATTGCCTTAGATCAGTCTTTTAAAATGGGTTGCTTAAATAGTTCGTGCTAGGTTTAAACAAACTTAGATGAAAAATACCACACCTAAAGTACAATTCTGTTTACCCATAATAGAGGAAGGATGTTCTGTTAACTGTTACTATATCACATTGTTTTCTTTATTTTCAAAGAAATGAAATGTATTAATCTAGAATTATATTGAATCTGAAAGTATCATTGTTAGGCACAGTATTATTTTATGTATCACTTAGAAGAGAAAGTGATGCTAGTTAATCACATCGATTGTAATATGCAGCCCAAATAAAAGATGTTAGACTGAAAAAAATGTACTCCTTAAGTTCCCTGAAATAAGGTAGCATAATAATAACATATAATCATAGTACTATAAAAGGCATTTGAGTCTTCTTTCAGTTTTTGGAAATGCATTTAATTCAGTATTATCACACCCCCTAAAACTGTAAAATTTTGGATATAAAATACACAATGAATATATATATATGTATACACACACTTATAAGTAATACAGTAAAATTAAAAATAACATTAAATATTATCTAAGTTATGCTTCTTGTCTCAGATTATAAGCTATATTTTCCCTTACTGCCATTGAACAACTGAACATGACAACCAACAAACACATACACATTCACGCACACACACTTATACACATATATGTATACAATAAAAGTATATTATTTTTTCTTTGCCACAGATTTTTAAAATAAATTTTAATGCAATGAATGAAGAGTTAGTACTCAGCTTTATTTTTCTCTACTGATAAATATATTACAGAAATTAGAATAGCAAGTTATTGGTGCACAACAACTTAGCAACTAGGTGACAAAATTAAAATATTTGTATTTCTAAAATAAATAATATCTTTCATATTTCTAATATAAATAATATCTGCTTTACTCCTTTATAAGCTTTATTTTCCTTGGTATTTTCCCCATTCCTTTCTACTCCCTCATATAGTAATCTCAAGTAGGGGTCAAATTTATTTTTATTTATATCTATATTATATTTATAGAGATGCCAATGAAGAAATAAGTTGAAGGCCTGGAGGGTAGTAAAAATGTGTTAAAAAAACAAAAAATATCACATAAATGTTTTCTTATAATTTGAGCATTAAAATATCAATCGTGGATGCAGAAAACATAGACTGATCCAATCAAATTGTTGCTATCTAACTCTTTCCCTAATCTCTTAAAGACTGAAGAAAATGCACATATAGAAAAGGTTATTAAGAAAAAATAGCTAGGATAGATGGGATTTTGAAGCATTTATAAGCAGCTAAAATGCAATAGATTGTGTATTATAGGCAATGTTTGGAGAGACTTCTGAAATATTTAAAGCTACCATAAAACATTTTCACTCTAAAAATCCATTTTTTTGATACATTAGTCATAAAACTGAAATAATAATTAAGAGGATTAGGCAGTTGTTTTTTAATTTCTAAATGTTTTGAAACTCATGTGTATCACAAGCTGTCTTTCTAAGATATTTTCAAAGAGATCAATGATAAAATAAAAAAAAAAGAGAACACTTGATACACTCAGATAACCGGTATAAACTTGGAAATGAGTAAGTAGGTTTTGCCTTTCTTGACTTTCCATCTTCATTTTTTTCTGACCTTCTCAGTTTTTCTGCTCCCTTCCCTCCCACCCCACCGTACACAGCCTCTATGGTATCTAGTGTTTCTGGTTTTTTTTTTTTTTTAAATGTATTATACTCTGTATTTTAGATCCTGTGTTGAAGACTTCATTAAATAACTAAAGTATATCAATGAAGTAATTCAAGCTAAAATATTAGCATGAATTAATTAATATGTTACTCAACACAGTTTAGCTTTATGATGGGGAATATATTAAAATCATGGACTGTATCTTGAAAAAAAATACTTAACGCTAGCTTTTCAGGAACAGAGACAAACTAGTGGTTGCATATTTTTTCTCAAGCTTTTTCTATAACATTTCTCAGTCTTTAGATTTATTTCCTTATTTTTTCTCTATCATAAGCTCCACTCTAATATTTCCAGTTGTCTCCTGGACATTTTTATGGGTCATCTTGATTGTCTTGGCATTCCAAGTTTAACATATCCTCAACGAATTCACTCTCTTTCAAGACCTTTTCTTCCTTTTAAGAAAGATTAACTTCTAAATAGCTCCATTACTTATTCTGTCCTCTTTGTCTTCCACTCAATTTTCTCTCCTCCAGCTCCTTCCAACTTTCAGCTAAGTCTAATGGATTCCTCTCAGAATTGTATCTTGAGTCTGGCTTCTTCTTTCTGCTCCCACTGAAACTGAATTTGTTTAGGCAAGTAACTTCTCTTAATGGGTGATTGCAATGATCTGCATTTTGCCTGTAACAAGTTTTTTCCTCACTGTGTGACATGATCTCATCTCTTTATCTGTCACTACAAATACTTTTTATGAATACCAGTTTTATAGTTTTATATATATATATCACTCCTGTTGGAAAACTAAGCATCTCATTTTTTAAATTATGAAGTCTAATCATTCAAGCATGGAGTTAAAAACAAAACAAAACTTTCACATCAAGGTTTAAATTTTCTTTTCAGCCTACCTTTTTTGCGAACACCCATCCAGTCCTTGTGTCAACCTTATAGAATGCCTGCCGTTTTCCAAATATGTACAACTCTTCCTTTCATTCCAGCCTACATAAGGCTATTCTCTTGCCTAGAATGTATCACATTTATTGGTACTGTCAATTTCTTTTTTATCTTGCGAGATTTATTTCAGATGTCACTTCCCCTGCAAAGGCTTTCCTAACTCTACCAGTTTCCATCCCTAACTTAAGTGCTTATTGTATTGTATTTGCTGTGGGGGTATGTTCTAACACATCCAAGTCCCAGCCACCACTGCAGACACTGGGCTTTCCCTTCTATGCCATAATGACACCATTGTGGGTATTAAAATCTCACTGTATGATTGGGAGTTATTTTAGTCCTAAATCATTGAAACACTAAAGGTGTCCACATAGAACAGTTTTGATGGGGATCAGTTCACTCAAGTCTTAGATCATGGTGGGAGCATGATAAAGACCATGTCCTTTACCTGGAGAAATGAGGAGTGACACGCAGTCTGTTGTTGATGGCAAACCTTTACTTACAGCCATGAGAAGCACAACTAAGATCCTGAATTATGACTGTGAGCATAGATGTGGAGAGAAGACATATATGAATGATATTGATCAGAGCTTTGTGATCAATGTGTTGTGAGATGAAAGACAGAACAAAGTTTAAAATGACTCCCAGGATTCTGGTTTTGCTAAATATAGATTCCCAATAAGAGAAAAATGAAGTGGAGAAGAAAGAGCAGGATTGAACATCCAAATTTAGCTATTTTTAGTACGTCAAAGTGAATGCTTCCCTTAGAAAATTTAATATTTAGACTGAAAAATTTATCTTAAAATATAGATCAAATGTTGGCATTCTTTTTTATAGGGCCAGACAGCAAAAATATTAACTTTTGAGTGTCATATGTTCTTTGATTCAACTCTTCAACTCTGCCTTTGTAGAACGAAAGCAGCCATAAACAAACAAATAAGTATAGCTGTGTTCCAATAAATTTTTATTAGCAAAAATGACTGGTAAGCCAAATCCAACCTATAGGCCATAGTTTGCTGATCCTTTTTCTAGATCATTGAGGACCTCTGTACTTAAGAAGATGAATATCATCAGAGTGAATAAGATTCCTCAAGGAAAAAAATGAAGATTTACAAGAAGATAAGCTATGTTGAATGCAGTAGAAAGCTTTAGTAAACGTGGACAAACATAAATAAAGATTTTTAAAAAACAAAGTCCAAAACTGGACTTTGGAATGAGGTAGTCATTGGTGACCTTAGAGTGAAGAGTTTCAATAGAATGGTGGTGGTGGTGGGGAAGCATATGTTATTATGCAATGGATTGAGAGGGTCACTGCAAATATAAAATGAAAATCAACGGATGTTAATTACTCTTTCAAGATGTTTGATTCAGGTAAAAGTCTGGAAGTCAAGTTCAAAAGAGGGAGTTTATGTTTACAAAATTTACATTTTTGTTTGAACTTATGTATAGATTTAGGAAAGGAATGAGAAATATTTTAATAACTATACATTGTTGTCATTATTAAAACATTAAATTCTGGCAGGGTGTGGTGGCTTAGCCTATAATCCCAGCACATTGGGAGGCTGAGGCGAGAGGATTGCTTGAGCCTGAGGGTTTGAGACAGGCCTGGGCAACTTGGTGAGACCTCATCTCTACAATATGTCAGAAAGTAAGCCAGGTATGGTAGTGTATGCCTGTAGTTCTGGCTACTTGGAAGGCTGAGGTGGAAAGATCTGACTGAGCCCAGTAGGTCAAGGCTGTTGTGGCCTTGAGCATGTCACTACACTCCAGCCTGAGCAACAGAGTGAGACTCCAACACAAAAAAATCCGAACCAACATTAAATTCTAAAGTAACATCCATGTTACCTAGTATACTGGCAAATTGAATGTTTTAGAATTTTAAGAGTATAAAATTGCAGGTTAATATCTCTGATAAACATAGATGCAAAAATCCTCAACAAAATACCAGCAAACTGAATCCAACAATAAATCAAAAAGATAATATTTGATAATCAAATGAGATTCATTCCAGAAATGCAAGGATGGTTCAGCATATGTAAATCAATAAACATCATATAGTACATTATTAGAATGAAGAAAACTATATGATCATCTCAATAGATTCAGAAAAAGCTTTAGATAGAATGCAATATCACTTTATGATAAAAACTCAATAAATTAGGTATAGAAGGAAAGTACATCAATATACTAAAGGCCTTATAAGACAAACCCACAGCTAATATTTTACTGAATGGAGTAAAGCCAGTTTTTCCTCTAAGAACTGGAACAAGAGAAGAATGCCACTCTCACCCCTCTTATTCAACACACTACTAGAAATTCTAGCCAAAGTAACTAGGCAAACAAAAGAAATAAAGGATATTCAAACTAGAAAAGAGAAAGTCAAATTGTTCCTACTTGCAGGTAACATTATCTTATACATTAAAAACCTAAGCCTCTATCAAAAAATTATTAGAATTGATAAGCAAATTAAGTAAAGTTGCAGGATACAAAATTGATATACAAAAATTAGTGGTATTTCTATACATGAACAATGAAGTAGATTTTTAAAAATGAAGGCAATTCTATTTATAATATCTACAAAAAATTATTTACATAGAAATATGTTTAACCAAGGAGGTAAAATAACCTCTATAAGGAGAAATACAAAACATGGGTGAAAGAAATTGAAGTGGATGCACACAAATTATACCCAAAGCAAGGTACAGATTCAATGTGATCCCTATGAAAATACTAATGATAGCCTTGACAGAAATAGAAAACAATAACAACAACAAAAAAACACTAAAACTTGTGTGGAACCACAATACCCTGAATAGCTAAAGCAATCCTGAGTTAAAAGAGCAAAACTGGAGGCATCATGCTACAAAACCTCAAAATATACTACAAAATGATAGTAACCAAAACAGTATGGTCTGACATAAAAACAGACATACCGACCAATGGAACAGACTAGAGAATCCAGAAATTAACCCAAATATCTACAGACAACTTATTTTTGACAAAGGTGCCAAGAGCATTCATTAGGGGAAAGAACAATCTCTTCAATAAACGGTGGTAGGAGAAATTGGATATCCATATGCAGAAGAATGAAACTCACTCACCTCTCACCCTATAAAAAAATAACTAAAAATGGATTGAATATCTAAATATAAGACCCAAAACAATACAACTACTAGAAAAACATATGGGTAAACACTTTGGGACATTGGTCTGAGAAACTATTTTATAAATAAGACCTCAAAAACACAAACAATAAAAAAAAAAAAAGCAAAACCAAATGTGATTATACCAAAGTAAAAAGCTCCTGCATAGCAAAAAAAAAAAAAAAAAAAAAAAAAAAAAGAGGGAAAAGACAACCAACAAAATAGAAGAAAGTATCTACAAAGTACTAATATGATAGAGAGGATTAATATCCAGAATATACAAGGAATAGAAATATTTCAACAGGAAGAAAACAATCTGATAAAAAAGTGTAAATGATCTGGATAGACACCTCTCCAAAATAAGTTTTTATTTATTACAAATGGTCAACAAATACATGAACAATACTCAACATCACTAATTATAAAGGAAAGGCAAATCAAAACTTCAATAAAGTATCATCTCATCGGTTAGGGCGGCTATTATCAAAAAGATTAAAAAATACAAATGCTAGTGAGAATAATCCCACTACTGTATCAACAGCAATATCATAAAAAGGAAATCATTATATTGAAGAGACATCTGCACCTCTATGTTTATTGCAGCATTATTTAAAATAGCCAAGATGTGGAATCAATCTAGATGTCCAACAACAGATGAATGGATAAAGAAATGGTATTACATACACCATGGAATGCTACCCAACCATAAAAGAGGATGAAATCATGTCCTTTGAAGCAACATGGATGGAGCTGGAGGACATTATATTATGTGAAACAAATGACAAACAGAAAGTTAAACACTGCATGTTTCACTCATATGTGGAAGCTAAAGGAGGTTGATCTTAAAGAAGTGGAAAGTAGAACTAAGTAGATACTAGAGGCTGGAAGGGAGGAATAGGGAGATACTTATTAAAGGGTACAAAATTATAACTTGATAGAAGAAATAAGTGCCAGCCTTATTTTTTTTTTCTTTTTATTATTTTTTTCTATTATAAAGATGTAGGGTACATTTCAGGGTTAGGTGTACAAACACTGATTATGCAGGTACCCTTGTTGATGAGGTGTGCCCCTCCCTCCCCTAACAGGCTTCCTCAACTGTCAACCCCACCCCACCTCCCCTGACAGTTTCTCATTACTACTAAATGCTTTCTTATAGTATTTTAATTGTTCAAGGTCTGCTTATGAGTGAGAACATATGGTACTCTGTTCTTTGTTTCTGTGATACATCCCTGAGTATGATAGACTGCAAATCCATCCAAGTTGCTGCGAAGTCCATATATGAAAAGAAAATGTGGTACACATATACAATGAATATTATACAGCCATAAAGAAGTACCAGCTTTCTATAGCCCTATAGGATAACTATAGTTAACAATAATATATAATTTCAAATAGCTAGAGAGAGGATATTGAATGTTCTCAAAGAAATGATAAATATTTGAAATGATAGTTTTAATTTTCCTATTCTAATCACTACATAGTATATTTATTGGAATATAATTATGAAACATGAATATGTACTATTATATTTGTCAATTAAAAATGAATTTTAAAAACTTTTAAAAAGGAGAATTATATGTTAAATTCTGTTCACCACCTAGTCTTCAATTCTGTTTTCTGGTTGCCCTGATTCTCTCAACCTTTCTTCAAGCACACCTAATACCTTTTTCTTTTTTTTTTAACTTTTAATTTTTTTATTTTTATTTTAAAGATGTGGGGAACAACTCAGGGATAGGTAAATAAATGTTCATTATGCAGGTACCCTTGTTGATGAGGTGTGCCATCCCCTCTCCAGGCAGATACCAACTACTGCCAATCCCACCCCTCCACTCCCCCACATCCCCGCAGTTCCCCGTTACTGACACTTTTTTCTTATAGTATTACAATAGTTGTTAAAGGTTTGCTTATGAGTGAGAACATGATACTCAGTTCTTTGTTTCTGTGAAAGATCACTCAGTATTAAGGACTCTAAGTCCATTCAGGTTGCTGAGAAGTTCATGATTTTGTTCTGCTTTATGACTGCGTAATATTCCATTGTGCTTATGTACAACATTTAAAAAATCCAGTCCTTTTTTGATGGGCAGCATGGTTCTTGCTATTGTGAACAATGCTGAAATAAACATACATGTGCAGGTATCTTTTTTGTAGAGTGATCTGAGTTCTTCCGGGTCTATTCCCAGTAGCAGAATTGTGGGGTCATATGGAAGTTCAATTTTTAGGTCTTTTAGGTATTGTCAAACTATTTCCACAGGGATTGTACTAATTTACACTCCCACCAACAGTGTAGCAGTGTTCCCTTTTTGCCACATCCTCTCCAGCATCTGTTGTTTTTTGGGTTACCTGAAGTGCCTATGCCATAAGAGGTAATGTAGACAAGTGGGACCTCATCAAACTGACAAGCTTCTGCAAAGCCAAAGTAACCATCAAGAAAGCAGGGAGACAGCCCACAGACTAGGAAAAAATATTTGCCAACAGGATGTCTGACAAAGGCCTAACATTTAGGATCTACAATGAACTCAAACATGCTGAAAAGAAAAAAACAAACAGCCCCATTACAAAGTGGGCAAAAGATATGAATAGACACTTTTCAAAAGAAGACATACAAGCAACCAACAGATACATGAAAAAATGTTCAGCCTCACTAGTCATCAAAAAAATACAAATTAAAACTACACTGAGATACCACCTAACTTTTTTTTTTTTTTTAAGTAAAACCTTTTCCTTTCTATTCTTTCAGAACTGACATGGGTCCTTACTTTCATGACATCCTTTGCATGATCTGCTTATCCTCTGCTTGATCAGCTTCTGTTCTATGTATTTTCTTCATTTACATTAATGAGAATTCCTTTTTTTTTTTTTTTTTTTTACAGATACCATATCTGCAAATCCAGTCTCTTTAATTTTGGTACTTGGAAAAAAAGACTATACTGACCTAAGAAAGTTAGGCTATATACACCTAATCAATATAAATGTGAACTTATATGTACAATAATCTCAAAATCTATTAGAATTCTGTGAAGAAAAATTCAAAATGCTATAATAATCTGCAATAAAATGAGTATATATTTAATCTTCAAAATACACTTGTGAAATGAGTATTCCCACCATCTCACCATTCTGCCTTGTCCAAACACAAATTGAGGTTCAGAGACATTGCATAATGGAGGTAGCAGTGTGATACTAACATTTATTCTGCTCTTATTTTGTAGAAAGATTTTATATATAAGTATTGTAATTTTTACATATACACTGTTTAGGATAATCCTGTAAAGTAGGTATTATTATCCTTACCTTACAACAAAGAAACTAAGTTGCAAAATGCCAAAGAGCTGGACTGAAGAAGAACCTCTAGCAGATGGCAACAGTGTTAAAACGAACCTTTTCTGAACCTACATTCACCCCTCAACATTTGAAAATGTCCCATGGCTCCTCCTGCAAGTACACAGAATTGTTTCATGGGGACACCTCTGAAGATCAGGCTCTGGGGCGTGCAGACCTTGCCCATGAGTCCACAGGCCATGCCTCAACCGAGAAACATGGACATAAGACCTGCAGCTCAGCATAGCATCTGAAGAGGCGATGGTGGCCTGGTCACAAAATCACATTCTTGTCCTTTCCTAATAGATCATTGGCTTGAGGGCCCCATTTTCTGAGGTCTGAAGACCAGGAGCCTCCAGAAATTAGCCTCCTGGTGTGTTCTCTCTCAATAAAACAGTTTTGAGCAACAACTAAAAAAAAAAAGGAAGAAAAAGATTCAGTTTGACTTCTACTTAATGAAAAGGCCCAGTGATGTTTAATGAATGGAAGGAAGAAAATTCTACATGTAAACTTGTAAGGTAAGAAAGTAAAGAAATTACCAGAAATTAAGAATATTGACTGCAAAAAAAAAAAACCAGTCAGAAAAAGAGTTGGGCATATAATAAGACAATTTTTTTTATTTGCTATTAATTTGGGAAGGTGTTGAACCATCACTTATATGAATGGAAAACATTGTGATGAAGACTTAAAGTACTTAACTCTGTACTAGGCCCTATTCTAAGCGCTTAGTATATATCAACTTATTTAATTCTCATATTAGACTTAAGATATAGTTATTATTATCCCCATTATAGAGATGAAGAAATTAGAGCTCAGAGAAGTATGTTATTGGCTTAAATTGGCATGACTGGAGTGTAGTAGAGCCAGGACTTGAACCTGGAAAGGTGGGCCTAGACCTTTACCTGTTGACAACAAAGATGATGTGGTTAAGTGTTAAGAATAATGGGAATCAACTCATACTAGGATATTGTTAATTCATTTGAGAAAAAGATCAAAAGTGACTCTTACATTCCCTTTGTAATAACATAAGACTATATTCCTTACAGTAATGCAAGTCCAGACTCTTCTTTTCCATTTCTTCTGAGTCTCTAATATACTGTCCTTAATAGCCTAGACAGTATTTCTCACCACATTGTTAAAAACTATCAAGAGGCTTTCAAGGTTTCTCAACTACTCTTGAATCAGAATTCTTGTTAGAAAGTACACAGGCATTGTAACTCCCATGGGGATTTTTTGGCTCTTCAAATCTCAAAATAAATAGATTCCAATTTAGAATTACAGAGAAAATGGGAAAGTGATCTTATCACAGTTCCTCTAATCTTTCTATTCCATCCCATTTAATTTTTTACTTTTCCACAAAAAGGTTTTGTTTGTTAATTGTAACATCAATAGCCCAGAAAACTGGAAAGATGTTACAAGGAAACTCCAAGTAGCAGAGCTTTTTAAAAAATTTTTAAGTTTTTTATTTATTTTCTTGTGTTTGAGTCTCACTCTTGTTGCCCAGGATGGCATGCAGTGGCACACTCATGGCCACCGCAACCTCGACCTGCTGGGCTTAGACGATCCTTCCACCTCAGCCTTTCAAGTAGCTGGAACTACAGATACATGCTACCACACCCGGCTAGTTTTTTCTGTGTATGTGATTTATTGTAGAGGTCTCACCAAGTTGCCCAGGATGATCTCGAACCCCCAGATTCAGTCAACCCTCTTGCCTCGACCTCCCAACATGCTGGGATTACAGGCTGAGCCACACCGGGCCAGAGCTCAAGTTTTAAAAACAACAGACCAAGTAACAAGACGATTCTGATAAGACCTCCATCAGAGGAGTGAGTGCTCTTCTTGCTGTGTCTTGTTTCTGGGAGCAAACAAACAAAACTTAATGACATTTAATGTTTCTTTCACGTTTTTTCCTCTTTCCTATCCAGAAGTATACATACATGCATCCACTATAACATGTTCTGTTTTCCTCAAGCTTGTAGCCTCAGTACTACAATTGATTAATTCACCAGCCCCTTCCCCCCCCCTCAAAAATTATGATTGCTTTCTTCAAGACTACATTTAAAGTCTTCCTATAATGGCACCCATGAGTAAATACCCTAGTTGTTTAGAGTACTGCCTTTTCAGGATATTTTTTTTCTCCTGTTACTCAAGAAAGTATCTGTTATATAAAACCAACCCCTATAACCCATAATAGTAGAGAAATAGTAGTAAAAAAATTTTAGCTCACACAAATATAAAAATAACACATAATAATATTAAGCAAGGAGGAAGCTAACAATATTGACAGTCTCTAAATATTGTGTTCACCTCATCGATGTTACTGATGATGGGGAAAATAATCTTCATTACCCAACAATGACCTTAGCTATGCTTGCTATTTCCTGATTTAGACATGCATTGCTCAACTTTTCTATCACTTTACTGAATAAGTGGAGCTAAAGTGTGTCTTAGGTGAGGGGTGAGCGCTGGGGGAGATTTGCCCAACTGGAGGTACAATATGTACTCACTCACATCTACGGCCTCTGCTGGTATGAGGTACATGCTTACTACAAAGCAAGTGGAGAAAATAGACCCATGCCAGTGAATTTCTTTGTTCCTTTCCCTTCCGTTCTTCTTCCTTCCTTCTTTCCTTCCTTCTTTCCTTCCTTCCTTCCTTCCTTCCTTCCTTCCTTCCTTCCTTCCTTCCTTCCTTCCTTCCTTCTTTCATTTCTTCCTTCTTTCCTTCCCTTTTGTTCTTTATTTTTTCTTCTTTCTTTCTTTCTTTTTTTGTTTTGACACAGATTCTCTGTCACCCGGGTTGGAGTGCAGTGAAACAATTATAGTTCAATGCAGCCTCCAACCCCTGGGTCTTCAAGTTATCCTCTCTTCTCAGCCTTCCAAGTAGCTGGGACTACATGTATGTGACACCATGCCCTGCTAATTAAATTTTCCTGTTTGGGGTTTTTTTTTTTTTTGTAATGACTAACTTTTGCTATTTTCTAGACTGGTCTCGAACTCCTGGCCTCAAGCAATCCTCTAGACTCAGTCTGTCAAAATGCTGGGATTACAGGCATGAGCCATCACATCTAGTGGTATTTTTTCTTCTCTCTCTCTCTCTCTTTATTATAACTGCTTTGCAGGAGTATTTATACGGGGGGTGTCAAAAAAATGTATATACATTTTAAGCAATGTTAAGAGATGTTCGCCATAATCAGAAGTATTTGGATGCTGATAGTAACCACTCTGAGCACCTTTTGTAACTGCAGAAGTCAAATGTGACTTGTATTCATTTTATTGAATATGATAGTTTTAATATAATTTTTTTCTTTCTTAAAATGTATACTTTATGGCACCCTCTATATATCAAGGAAGGAAAACTATGTTCTGAAACTCACTTTCAAAGAAAAAGACCTAATAAACTCTACTATTATTCCTTCTGTATTACTTCATAAATAGTAATATAAACTTTCCACCTTTATGTTATACTATAGGTGCTTTCATATTATACATGAAGATTGCAGGAAACTGGTAAAGAGAAGCAGAATGACCTATCCAAAGTGGTAAACAAGAAGAGCCAAATCATTGCATGGCGAATGAAAGGTCAACAAAAAAGACGAAAGAAACCCAGATTTGGAGGTTAAATTGTCTATGACAATGAGAAGAATGGAAATCAGGAAATAATATATTGGGAACTAAGAAACCACATCACATTCTCAATATCAATTTGGGCTGAAAACCAAAGCAAATGACAATATGAAGATATTTTTGCATATAGATATTAAAAGGAAAATACCAGAGTGAATACTCATATTTTATGTCTTTAAAAAATCCATAAAACTTTAAAAAAATAAATGAATATAAATGTCATAAATTTTAATTCAAAAATGTAGCTAGGCACGACAACATGCGTCTATAGTTCCAGCTACTTGGAAGACTGAAGCTGGAGGATCGCTTGAGGCCAAGACTCTAACACCACTCTGGGCAACATAGACTCTAAAAAAATTTTTTTTAACAGAATGAGCCAAGTATGGTGGTGCATGCTTGTAGTCCTAGCTTCTTGGGAGGTAGAGGCAGGAGAATCACTTGAGCCTAGGAGTTCACGGCAGCAGTGAGCTATGATTGTGCCACTGCATTTCAACCTGGACAAACCTTGTCTCTAAAAAAGAAAACAAAAACTAAAAACCCAAAAATGTATGAATACATTACAAAACCGCAAGAAAAAAAGTACAGATATAAAAACATTAAGTGATAAATGTATATTATCATCATACTATAAACTTTTGGGAGATGCTAAACATGCTGCTTCTTTGCCTTCAATCCCTCCACCAAATGACGCCTTCAGAGTGGCCACACTGATGCTGCTGGTCAATTCCAGCTTCAGCTTTATGAAAATCCTGTTCAGCTTGTTGAGTAGAGTGTTCAGGCCCATCCTCTCTGGGCAGCTTCAGTTCACAGTCCCTGGCTTTCAACCATGGCAGTTTGCATATCTCATAGTCATCAACCTGGAAAGAGGATGACTTTGTTCTGGGTTCAATTCTTGGTGTGATTCTCCTACACATTCCTAAGAGCATGAGGGGGATTTTTCTTTCAGGCTCAAGTTCAGGCTTTAACTGAGCGAGGGAAAGGGAGCAAATTGAGAATGAAGAGATGGCAGTAAAAGGAACTGAATATTAATACAGGTTAACAAGGACATGTGGAGGGGTGTTTTGAGAAGGGGTGCGAGATAACAAAGAGGAAAGTTGTAGAAACAGGGAAACAAAGTAAGAAGGGTGAATAAAGCTGTTACCTGATGGCTGAATGTCTGGAATGACATATTGCTTGTACATACATGCATACTTATATGCATTGGTATTTTGATACTTAAAAATTACATATTTTATTAGAATATTGATAGTAATGCCAACACTAGCTAAATATATATTGGGGCAGAAAACTAAAAAATGTCAAAGTTTATCTGAGGTTTTAGGTTTCAAGGACACACGTGAGAATGTAATATTTAATGATCTGGAGCCTGGAGAAGACTTAATGCTTTGGGCCAATGTACATCTGACAATTTTTCTTCCAATCAAAGGGCAGCTTCAGATAACAGTGAATCTTTCCATGTGACAATGACTTTAAAAACAGTTTCTCTCTATAGACTGAAAGGGGGGAGAGAGAGAGAGACAGAGAGAGAGAGAGAGAGAGAGAGAGAGAGAGAAAGAGAAAGAGAGAGAAAGAAACTGTGCAAGAACAGGAATGCATGGTTAATTGACATTCATATTCCTGAGCAAACTTGTAAACTGTACTGTTCTTACAGGAATTAAATCAGTTGCACTGTGGGTAACTTTAGAATTCAAAAGTGCCACAGTTCCTCACTCTGTGTTGATGGAACTGAACGGCATTAACCTTTTCACTTGCACTAACAAAGACAAGTGACAACAAGATGTGCTATGACTCCTGCACATCTATGTTTTGTTTTTTGCCCAAGGCCGTCTACAATTATCTCGCACTTCAGAACTAATTTCTCTACACGTTTACCTACATTGTTTTTGCACTATTCCTGCAACAACACAATCTCGTTAACTCAATTTTTTTTATTTTGCAAAAGAAAGATTTATAAGGACATAGAAGTAATTATTCAGTGATATAATATTGAGCAAAGTTTTGTACTTTTTGCGAATACAAGGGCCCTTATGCAAAGCAAATGTTTTTCCCTGCTTGGGTCTTATAAATAAGATAATACTCTACTGCTTAAAGCAGTAACACTGACTGTTGTTATCTTAGTCCTGAATTTGAAAAATCAGATTTTTTATTTTTAGGTGAGGGCAAGAGGGAAAGAGAAACTCAGCTGAAATATAGAAATGGATTACATTTTTTCAGTAATAGAAATCTTATTGCTGAAATGTTTATTTCTTTGCTTGTTTTTAAAAGTAAAAATATTGTATATGCATGTAAACAAAATACAGATACCTATGTATATTATATAAATATAGTTTTGTTTTACAACATAAAATGGAGCAAACCCCACTTAGCACCAATAATCAGCTATTTTAGATATGGAAATACATTTACCTATTTTTTTTGTAGCTAACAAATAATTTATCAATGTAGAGGGATAGAAAGTTGCAGTTTAAGTCAATTGATAGTAAGGAATTCTCTTGGCTGTAGTGATAAAGGATTACCCACATAACTGAAAAAAGCTTTTGGGGGGCTATAGTTATCATTTTCCTTGATCTTAAGCAAGTAATAGAAATCTTATTGCTGAAATGATAGCAGCCCGCAATAAAAAACAACACAGACCAAGTAAGAACTAACATCAATGTCTAAATTTTACTAGGAAGACTTGAATAACAATGTTCAGTCAATAATACATTTTAAAAGGGGCATTGTTGGACTCTTGTGAACACAGAGAAAAAGAGCTCATATAATGAGGAGTTTGATAACTTTTACATGTGGTATTTTTGTAAGAATGGAGTGCGTTTGTCTAGAAGAAGAAAAAATCCACTAGAAGACATGCGCACTGTCTTCAAATATTTGAGGTGTTGTCACATAGAAGAGAAAGCAAACAGGACAAGGACCAATAAGCTTTATGTAGGTTAGTAAATGAAATAATTTACTAAAGATAGAATTCAAACAGAACGTAATATCATTAAATAAAGACTTAAAACTTGGATGACTGCCTGTCAGAGGTGCTGCTGTTGATATATATATATATTATGGCATGGAGATTGTACTAGATGGCCTCTAGGATGACTTTCAACTGTAAATCTTATATGAGTCTGTTTTCTGCTAACTATAATTCCAATCATGAGAATTGCACATTATAAAGAATGTGTAAAGCTTTTTCAAGCTATGCTTTGAGGAACACTAGTTTTGGTGGATGCTTGTAGATGTTTGTGGAAAAAAGTGACTCTGTGGTCAAATTAGTTTGGGGAATTTGGGGAACATTGTATATCATACTCTCTTTTTGGAGAATAAAACTGCACATTTGCATAGTAAAAGTTCTGAGCAGACTTGCATCAAAAATCCTGATTAACTTGGAATAACCCAACACTCTCTAAACTTAATTGAATATAGAATATTTTTCCAGTATATTTATTTGCAACCTGAAAGAACAGTATTCCTCACAATATTAGTTTTGGAAATGACAATTAATATACAATAAAAGCAACCCCTTAAATCAACGCATAATGCATTTTAAATATATTTACAAATGTTAAACATACAAAGAAGAAAATATATATGTAGAAAACAGATTATTTTCTTCCAAAGTTAAATATTTATCATAAAGACCACCAACCACCTGTCATTTACATACAAATAAATCATATGTTTTAAATATGTTGTATACATTTAAAAATGGTTTGCTTATTTCTCATAATTAAATATCTAATTAATGAACATAATTTCAGACTTTCTGAGGCTAAAGAATTGTCGCTTTTGTTTTATCTGTTAATTTTTATCTCTTTAAACCAATTTTATTAAATGTATAACAATTGGTCTTCCTTATACTTGTATTACTGCATTGTCTTTTTATTATAAACTCACTTTTATGAAAGAATAAAAATAAAATGTATAAAATATTCAAATAATTATATGAGCACTGTTTAAAGGTGAAAATGGTAACTCTGTTGACACTGAACTGTTGTCTGGGAGACAGTGCCCCCATGTGATAGCTCAAAATTCCCATTAAAAATGTTAAACATTCAAATTTGTTGTACAAAAAGTGGTCGGAGTTGTCAATACACATTAAGTAAATCTTAAATATATTAAGTTTTGCCAGCATACCATTAAGAATTATATTGAGCTAATTACTTAATTACTTTAATTATTAACATATAAATTCAAAGCTGATTATATCAGTCTCAGATAATGCAAATTAAAATAATTTATTGCTTCACTTATAATTTTCATCCTTTTCCCCTCTGGTCCGTCTTTCTCTGGTTACATTATCAGGGCTTACTAATGTATTTGGGCCATCTCATCTTAAAAAAAATTCTTTAATAATTCTACTCTCATAATCTCATAATTCTATCGATATTCTGTTTCATCACTTTTGAACTCTAAAGGAAATTTTAAAATGTTATTACCTTTTGAAAACTATTATGCCCCATAGCATTTTCTGTATGCCATTATTTGAGCATTTGTGTTGACCCTTAATTACTTCTGTCCACTGGCCTTCTTTATTATGAGACAGTTAACTCCATTGAGATAAGGACCATGTGTTATTTGTTTCTTGTATCTCCAATTTCTAGCACACAGCAATGTTTGTTGAATGAATGATTGTATGAATGTAGAGAGTGCTGTGTTCTTTTTGAATCATCGTTGCCTAACTTAGGCTTTGATACATTGCATTTTGATTAATTCTCAAGGTTAAGACTCATATATGATTCATTTGTATATACTACCTTATCATTTGTATTATTCAGTTATGTACTTAGTCAGCATTCAAAAGCATTCATTGAATAAAAACAATGAAGAAATTATTGTAATCTATATTTGGTACTTCCATTCTTCATTATCTGACTAGTGCTAGAGCTATGGAAACTTGATTCTCTTCACACCCTGCTTTAAAATATTTTCTCTCCAAAAGTCACAATAATCTCTTAGTTCTCAATATGATTCATCTTGCAACTATTTATGACTTATATGAAACTGTACATTTGTGGTTATCTTAACTTTTTGACACCTAAATTTAGAGGCATTTTATGGTTATTTACTTGCCTTTCTTTCTACATATCTTTGGCAATTTTATCAAACCCTAGATTTAAATGATAATCCTCTTGTCATCTCCCCCCTACATTTTGTTTCCATATTACCACCTAACTGCAATATATCTATCTGTAGGAGAGTGTAGGGTCTTAATTCAAAGTGTCTAAAAGCAACAATTTCAACATACCTTCACCATATTCTTCTATTAAGATTATTTGCCTCATATGAGAAGCAACATTATTTTAATCACTACACCTCTCTAGCTTTTTCCATTGTTAATTAATCCAACTGATATTTCTTAAGTACCTACTAGGTTCTAGGCACTGTCCTAAGGGCTAGATATGAAACTCTGTGCAAAAGAAATCTTTGTTCTCGTGGAATTTATATGCTGATGGGGGAGACATAAAATGGACATGTAAACAAGTAAATATATTCAATGGACTAAGGAAAATTGCTATGAAGAAAGTAAAGCAAGACAAAGGAAATAATATGTAAAACTGACCAGTTTATTTGGTGAGTCAGGAAAGATCTCTTGGATACAGTGACATTTAAGCAGAGACCTGAATAAATAAAGGAGGAAAACGTGTGGTTATGTGGATATCTAGGGAAACTTGTCTAGGAAGAGGGAAGGGCTTATGCAATGTTCCCACAAAGAAGCATGTGTGACATGTTCAGGAAGAAGAGCAAGGAGGAATAGCAGAACAGAGAAGAGAAGAAGTCTAAAAAGGAGATTTGAGAAGCAGAAGGAACCCAGGTATACAGGTCTTTGTAGGCCATTGCAAATATTTTGAATTTTAGTCTGAGTGAGATGGGAAGTTCCATAGAGGATTTTGAGCAGAGGTATGAATCAACAGTTTTAGCTGCTGGGTTGAGAGTAGACAACAGGAAGATAAAAGTAAAAATGGTTTAGGGGAGAGAATTATAATGAAGGAGAGATGTGATCATGGCTTGGATGAGGGGGTTGACTGTGGAGATGGTAAGAGTTTCCTCTGAATATAAAGCCAATAGGATTTTGTTGTCAACTCTGATATGCAATATAAGTTTAGTCCTCAAGTTGAAGTGTGTAGTTAACATTTACCGTGCTGAATGCAACTGCAGACATAGTAGACTCGGTGGCAGCCATATTCAATTATGAGATGACTATTAAGTACTTAATAGACATGCAGGATGGGCAGTTAAATATAGGAGTCCATAGATCAATTAAGTATAAGGTTATGACACTGGGAGATGATTTTAAAAGCATGAGACTGATTGAGAGTTCATTTTCCTCTATTGTTTCAATGCTGCTTTTATGCAATCATTTAAATATGTTTTTATTTATTTTTCATTTGAACTGCCATCACCCTAATCCAAGATCTCATGATCTCTTTCCTGAACATTTACAAAAACTTTAGTCTTTCCTCTCTGGTATCTTCCCATCCCCAGTCTATCTTACCTATCTTATATTTTGTCAGATTAATCTTTCTAAAGCACAGTTATTATGGTTTTTTAGTATAAAATTTCAGTTGGCTTCTACACTCAGAGTAACTTCCAAAAATCTTAGTCTTTCATAATCCATGGCCAGCCACATTATTTCTGACTTTCTTTCCATATACTACAGTTGAACTTTGAACAATATGGGTTTGAACTGTGTGGGTCCACTTATATGTATTTTTTTTCAATAAATATATTAGAAATATTTTGAAGATTTATGACAATATGAATAAACTTGCAGACAAACTACATAGCTTAAAATATAACAAAAGAAAAAGTTAGGTATTGAATGATTGTATAAAACATATAGACATTAGACTTTTTATCTTTTACAATTATAAATATGCACAAATGTATTATAGAAAGTTGAAAGTTAGCAAAACTTACATAGGCAAACACTTATAGATTATACAAATCTAATTTGCAGTTAAGAGAAATGTAACTAGCACAGAGATGCATTATTAAATCATAACTGCATACACTTAATGATAGTACATAGCCACCTCTTGTTGCTATTGTGGTGAACTCAAGTGGTGAGAGTATTTAGTTAAAACACTGGTTGACTCTAATCATCTCTATGTAATCAGTTCATCTCTTCAATAAATTGCATATCATAGTAAAAAAGTCTCTCTCATGGTTCTCTCATATTTTTCACTATGTTCAGGGCACAACATAAACCTTGTATAATATCAAGGGACCCATACAAAAATGACACTAGAGATAGTGAAGGTGCTCCCAAGAAGCATAGAAAAGTCATGACATTACAGGAAAAGTGAAATCGCTTGTTATATACTGTAGATTGAGGTCTGCACCTGAGGTTACCCAGCATTTCAGATGGATGATTTATCTTGTAAACAACTTAAATGTACAGTATCTATAGAAATAGTATAGTACTGTAAACATATTTTCTCTTCCTTATAATTTTCCTGACATTTTCTTTTCTCTAGCTTACTTTATTGCAAGAATACTATAGATAATACATGGGACATATGAAATAAGTATTTATCAATCGTTTGTATTTTTGGTAAGATTTCAACTTAACGGTAGGCTATTAGTAGTTAAGTTGCAGGTGAGTTTCTGACTGTTCAGGGGTTGACACCATAATCCCCATATTGTTCAAGGATCAATTGCATATGCTTTTTGATAATTTGTTCATTGTTTTGTAATAAAACTTGAAACATTTGTCCTCACGTACTTTATTTCTACATACAGAAATCTTATATACACAGCATGATTTCCCACAAACATCTTCTAGAAAAGTCTTTTCCTGATATAACCTTCAAAAAATGTTTCCGTCACATAATCTCCCATAGTACATTATTTATACAATATAGTTTTCTTTTGTATTATTTTTAAGTGTGGTTGTATGTATTTGCATATCTGTGAGCATTTTATCTAGTTTAATATAGTATACTTCTTTAATTATACTTTACTTATGTCTTATACTCCTTTAAAGAAGTACTAATTTGTCAAGACAAGTCCCAGAGTCTCCAGCATTGTATCTTGCATATAGTGAATACTCTATGAATATTTGTTGAATGAATGGATCCTTCAGTTGATTTAGTCATGAAAGACTTCATAAAGAAAAATAGCTTGAAGCAGTGCTCATACAAAGATGATAACCGTAAAATAATGGGAAAAGATCTTAACAGGAGCCCCTTATAGAAGCTGGAGCAAAGGCATAGCTTGATTAAAGCCAGAATCAATAAAGATTATTTTTTAGTTTGAATATTTTAAAATATTATATTTAGCTATGATTATCACTCATGACTTAAAAGGGTAAAATTCATTGCCTCATTTTATGCCTAAATTCTTATCAGGCACTGGTGAAAACACACATATGTTTATATATAGCCAGAAGTTTGATATAACATAATTTTAATAATAGATAAAATTAAAATGATGCTACTTTGCTCTTATGTGTGTATGGGGGCTAACATTTCCAAGACATATGACAACTGATAAGAAGAAAACGTCCCACAGTTTGACTTCATGGAGAAATTATAGTACCAACATATCAGTTATCTTTAGGACCTAAAGACCCCAAATATTTTATTTTTCTGTATTATTTTTTCCACTACTGAAATACAGTCATTAGCCAGAAGAGAGATTGGTCGGTTTGTAGAACAGAGCATCTTGATAAGGCAAGAAGTGATGAAAAACTCCATGGAGGAGCTGGACTCGGTGACTCAGCCTGTAATCCCTCACTTTGGGAGGCCGAGGTGAGTGGATTGCCTGAGCCCGCAGGTTCGAGACCCGCCTGGGCAACTTAGCGAGACCTCATCTCTACAATAACCAAAAAAATTAGCCGGGTGTGGTAGTGTGCGTCTGTAGTTCCAGCTACTTGGAAGGCTGAGATGGAAGGATCGCCGGAGCCCAGCAGGTCGAGGCTGTGGTGGCCGGGAGCGGCCACTGCACTCCAGTTTGGGCGACAGAGTGAGACTCCAACACAAACAAACAAACAAACAAACAGACAGACAGACAAACAAAAAACTCCATGGAAACTATATCCTTGTGGGTGATATGGTCCCAGATGATGACATTTTAGAAAAATGGATTCTCTGGTTCTGGATCCCTCTTCCTAGAACCACTCAGCTTAGAAATATTATGCCTCTAAAACACTCAAAGTATTAATATATTTTTTAAGGATATTGGGTAATTATGAGGTTAGTAAGCACTTCTCACTCTTGTTTGCTCTTCTTTTGAATTTAATCTAAAAGGCTCTGAACATTTCTTAATACTTGTCATCTTCCTTCTTCATAAGGTTGTAGGCAGATTAATGAAATAATGTTCTAAAACAGATTGAGCTTTTTGGCAGAAAAATGCTAATTATAGAACAAGGTTTTTGTTATAAACTACGTAAGAATAAGCGAGCAACCCTTTTGGGATCCCTCTCACTGTGGGAGATTTTCTGTCCTCTCAATAATCCTGATTTCTCACTAAAAAAAAAGAAAAAAAGAAAAAAAAAGAAAAGAAAAAGAAAAAACAAACAAACAAAAAACATGGAACAAGTTTTGGAATTTAATCCATTTTGAAGAAAAATGCCTAAGTAGAGCTTGACTCCTTTTTGATGAGATTATATGTTGATGTGACTATCTCATAAAGACAAGAACATCTTCATTTGATTTTTCCAATGTTCTGAAAGTTCACTGTTACAGTCATTCACTGTAATAATACAATAATTTTCAATCAAGCCATATAGTATAATGTATCAACAGAGGTTGGCACATTGATGTCTTTGGGCGAAGTATGTCCATTTCCAAAATTTGGCTAGTTGCCAGACTTTGGAAATAGTTTTATTGAAGCACAGCCATATTCACTTTTACTTACTGTTTATGGTTGCTTTTGCAGTACATTGAGAGTGGCTGAGTAGTTATGGTGGAGACTGTATGGCCCACAAAATATTTACTTTCTGAGTTTAAAAAAAAAATTTACAGAACCTTGATTTAGAGCAGGGTTTGTTTCATATGACAGGCATGAGTTAAGCATTCACATGTTCCCTGAGTAAAAGTATGACTTTTTGCAAATTTCTTATCTTCTCTAAGACTCAATTTACTCATCTGCAATAATATTTGATTTTGGGTACAGAATACATTATAGGCATTTGTCACAACAGCACAGTGCTTAGCAAGTAGTAAGATAAAATAGTTATTGTTCTGTAAGCCTACTTAGTAAGCAGAGGGAGCACTTCTATTCCTAGGCATGTATTTTAAAATACTTTTTCATGGTCAGGCCTGGTGGCTCAAACTGTAATCCCAGCACTTTTGGAGGCCAAGGCGAGTGGATTGCCTGAGCCCACAGGTTCGAGACCAGCCTGGGCAACTTGGCAAGACCTCATCTTTGCAATAAATAAAAAAATTTAACCAGGTGTGGTAGCACGCCAGTAGTTCCGGCTACTTGGAAGGTTGAGATGGAAGGATCGCCAGAGCCCAGCAGATCGAGGCTGAGGTGGCCTTGAGTGTGCCACTGCACTCCAGCCTGGGCGACGATAAGACTCCAACTCAAAAAACCAAAAATTTTCATGTGTTCTCAGGTATGACTTCTCTGAACTGATTATTCAGAGGTTCCAGTGTTCCTATAATACTCTAGTTTTAACACGTGAGCCTTGGAAATGAGTTTTCCTTCCAACTCAAGCAAAGGTAATGGCTGACCAGGTCTGTGAGACCTGCTCATGATAGTGACCCTCTATTGAAGTTGAGAACAGAGGACTGTTAAATAATTTGGGTAAAACTGGGGGAAAAAAGCATGGTATTAAGAAATCCTTTTTTGTCATTGCAACTTCAAATAAGTACAAAGATCAAAGATTTTGATTAAAGTAGTTAATATAAAATAGGAAGTAAATTCGGAGACATCTGCAAACATTCACAAGTGCATATAGATTAAGTGGTGCATATAGAATACCTAAGAGACTATGATTTTGAAGGCTGAGTATTGAGGTAATGGGCCTGGCACATGAAATAAACTTCAAAGGTGGTAGGAATTCAGATTTGGGGTCTACCTATGAGAATTCTGCCAGTAAAAAAGCAGAGTTGGCAGTGTTTCTGGATCTTTTGTTAAACATCAGAAAGAAGGGGGATGAACTTTGAAATACCTGCATACTCTATACTCCAAGGAACATATGACAGATTTTCACTGAGTGTGCCTCAAGCATTATGATTTGAAGAAATAGTGAACTGAGTTCACGTGGGGATTTGGATTGTTGGAATTTTTGTCTTGCTTATGAAATAACTAATAGCTGTTGCTTAAAAAATAAATAACGTCCTCTTTGATATGTTGAGTTTATACTGTTTAAAAAGGAGAAAGATGGCATCAGTGTGCTGGATGGTTTAATATAGAAATCCATCTATATTCAAATGTAGAGTTTATGTCAATTGAAACTCTCCCTGTTATATTTTATTTCCACTACATGAGGAGAATGACTGCTTTTATTTTATTCATTTCTATATTCATAGTGCCTAGCACATAGGATATGCTCAACAAATGTCTATTGAATAAATGGATGAGTGAATGCATGAAATGATGGGTTATCTTTGAGAACAATCAAGTTCCAAAGATAATATGTTGAGAGTTCTCGCCAAGAAAAAAGGCACAGTTAAATGTGCCATTCAAAAGGACTTCTGATCCCTCAGATAACTTTTAGAAGACCTCATAATCCAAACCAATGTCCAAATAATGCACAAGACCTGCTTGGTTTAGGCAGCAAGTAGACAAAAGAAGTTGAAATGCAGGGGCATGAATGACACAAAAGAAAACTAAACAATGAACTAAATACACTACTCAACTTATCAGGATATCCCAGAAACAAAGTAGTAGGCTATTAAGGCCTACTCTATGTAAAATGAAAGGATCAAGTCAGGTGAATGAAATCTGATGTTTAACTGGCCAGTTAGAGCCCCAAAATAGATATATCAAATAAAGCAATATATTATTTTTATTCCCTCTTTATTAGTGGAAAGCTATCTTATTATTCTACCAGGTTGGTTTTTATTATTAGTCTTAGAATTGATAAGGTTGTACTTGCTCACGGCAGATTTTGGTATATTTCTAAGTGGTTTCTTTTTCTCTTCTCATGCTGGAAGCATGGGATATTTTTCTTTAATATTTACTATGAAAGCCTGGTTAAACTCCTAAACCAGAAGTTCACAAAATCTCACAAAACTGTGAGAGCCTATTCATGACTGGGTCACCCTAGAGTTTTTAATTCTCAGAGTTGTTTACACTGAGCTTTCAATAATGCATCAGTTGTACTTTAGGTTTCCCTACACCAACACTGGTTCCCATAGCTGTTTTTATTCTCAAGTCTGTACTTAGGTAATTGGGGCCTGTTTTCACTTCTCTCTCCAGTCTTGGGGTCAGTCGTTTGTTCTGTGTCCTCCACCATCTTTTGAATTCAAGAAGAATTATTGACTGTTTAGTCTGTTCAGCTTTTGACTTGTTAGATTGGAATGGCAACTTCCAAACTCTTTATAAGATATTGTTTAACCACAAATGAACAAAAGCAGTGTCACAGCACAGTTGGAAAATGGGATTGATCTTTTTCTCTACATGCTTTATCTCAAACAAGACTTAAAACTGCATTGGTATAGCTTACTAATATATATGCAAAAAGATAGTCATGTTGAAAGGTACCTATAAATATTTTTTACCATTCCTCTGAAAAAAAGGTTGTCCAAACTAGATGTGTTAAATATTAATGCTAATTATAATTGCTTATACAATAATTACTTATTGATTGAGCACATCTTTATACTGGCTACTGGGCTTATTACTAGGATGTAAAGATGAATAAGATCCGATGATGAGAGGTGAGCTAGGATTATGAATCAACCTTCCTGCTAAGGAACTTAGACTGTGGATGAAACATTAAAATAAGTTCTTAATGATATCAGAGAGCAAATAAAGCAATTAAGAAAAATAGGACCAATATTTTTTAAGACAGAATCCAGGAAGTGAATATGGCATTTGGAACCTTTCTTATCACATAGGTAGTTCCCAAATTTGGTAACACTAACTGAAATACTGAAAAACTTAGGAAAAGATTTTGACAGATGTGCAACTGTCCAAGAGGTAAAGTAAGATTCAACAGAATATATATCAGCACTCACAGGAAGTGAATCATACTTTGAAATGACTCAGTTTATAAAGTTGGAAAGAAATAATCCTGGATTGCTAGATTTTCCAATTACCTGATTGCAGTGAATATAGAGCTCCTCTGGAAGAAGACAGCACATCACTCTATGACTCCAAGTGTTGTTATATTTGTGTATTTGTGTGTGTATATGTGTGTGTGTGTGTGTGTTACAATTTGTATATACCCCATCTGACACTCAAAGTAATCAAATGAGAAGACAAGGTCACATAAATGAAAGGCAAGAAAAACAGTCAACAACTGAAAACTACCAAGATAATGCAATCCAAAGACGTAATTAAAAATAAATGTTCTAACATGTTCAGGAAAATAAAAGATAAAATTTTGAATTTTGGAAGGGAACAAGATAGTATAATAAAATAACTAAATTTAAATTCTGGGATGGTGGTGTGAGAAACTCCATGTATCCTTTTCCCAGTGAAACTCAGTTCCGTGAGCCAGGTATTTGATTTCTTTTCTTTTTCTTTCTTTTTTTTTTTTTTGAGTTGGAGTCTCACTCCGTCGCCCAGACTGGAGTGCAATGGCACGTCCCGGCCACTGCAGCCTCAACCTGCTGGGCTCCTTCGATCCTTCCACCTCAGCCTTCCAAGTAGCCGGAATTACAGGCATGCACTACCACGCCCGGCTGATTTTTTGATTTATTGTAGAGATGAGGTCTCGTTGCCCAGGCACGCATTACCACACCTGACTAATTTTTTATTTATTGTAGAGATGAGGTCTCGTCAAGCTGCAGGGGTGGGGGTGGGGGTGTTGAACCCGCGGGCTCAGGCAATTCACTCACCTAGGCCTCCCAAAGAGCTGGGATTGCAGGCTGAGCCACTGAGCCTGGCTTGATTTATTTTCTTCATCACATTTTTCATTTATTAATCTTGTGGTTTCCAAATCTGTACTTTCAGTCTAGAGTTTTCTGATTTCCAGACCTACAGAAGTAAACCCCGATATTCTCAAATTATGATCCCCAGAGATTGTCACAATTTCCCAAATGCATAAAATGTTACTGCCGGGTACTATTTGTCTCTTACCACCATGAGTAGAGAGCAGTAAAACAGGATGAAATACAGATGCCAGGAAGTAGACCAACCTGGATCACCAGTAAAGTGGGCCATTCTGATACATTGGCCTAACCACGTAAGGAACTCACACTCTTTCCAAGTGAGTTATGAAGAATTGAAATTTACTGCAGCTTTTCCCCAGCATGTGTTCCATGGAACTGAATTCTGGGTTGTTATTCTATCAAAAAAATGGGAGGAGATAAGTTCTGGGGTAAAAGAAGCTTGGAGAATTAAACGTTTTTCTTTTCTCGGGACATTTTTTTAGAGCTTTTAATATGCTGGTGTACATTGCAACTGTCCTTCATCCCTTTTCTATCATTGTTACCCTCACCTTGTTCTTCAACAATGACCTCAATGGCAAACCCTTGGGTGCGTCTCCTTCTAGCTTTTTGCAGACAAAGTTTCAAAGACAGCAGAAAACTTTGATGCTCTGAGTACTAGAGAGAAAGGATTCAGTTATAAGGATTCCTGCTTTCAGAGAATTATTCCAGGGTTTGTGTGCCAGGATGGTGACTTTACATGCCATAATGGCACTGGCAGCAAGTCCATCTATGGGAAGAAATTTGATGATGAGAACCTCATCTTGAAGCATACAGGTACTGGCATGTTGTTCATGACAAATGCTGGACGCAACACAAAGGGTTCCCAATTTTTCATCTGCACTACTAAGACTGAATGGTTGGATGGCAAGCAGGTGGTCTTTGGCAAGGTGAAAGGGCATGAATTTGTACAAGCCATGGAGAGATTAGAGTCCAGGTGTGGCAAGACCAGGAAGATCACCATTGCTGACTGTGGGCAACTCTAATAAATTTGATTTGTTTTATCTTAACTTCCAGACTATTCCTTCTGTAGCTCTGGATAGCACCTCTCCATACCATTTGCTCACAATATCCTATAATCTTTGTGCTCTCACTGTAGTTCTTTGGGTTCCATATTTGTCTTATTCCCTTCCATGTCTTGTTGAATTACAGAGAAATACAAACTAAATAACATCAATAACAAAAAAGCTGTGACAAAGACTAATCTTGCAAAGCTACCTGCATTTAATTCGAACAGACTGAGGAGAAAATTATAACCCAAGACATTGTTGAAAACAATAAAGCAATCAGCTGGTGATTAGTGAAAGCTAACAGCTTGTTATAAAAGCAACAGAGACAGACAGTTTAATAGAGAAATCACATAAAAAGGGCCTTGGTTAAAGCACTTTTGTCACAAGATGACTGTCCACATGCTCCAAGGTTATGACCTCTAAGAATTAACAACAGAGTACACATGGTAGGAAAAATAGACATTACTGAAATCATCTAGTCAAGTCACTGGACAAACAAAAACAAGACTTGAATGGTATGGAAGAGGAGAATCTGTATTCTATATCACTATACTATATCATCTAAAATGTTCAATTTTCAAAAAAATTGCAAGATAAGAAAATAAATAATAAAGAGTAATGTTTAATTTTTTTTAACATAGACAAAACTTCCTTTGAGTGAATTTACAGGGAATGTAGATGTGAGACAAAGAGTTCAAGGCAGTTATTATAAATATATTTGCAGAACTTTAGCAAATACAAGAAATTATGATGACATTATCTCATCAACCAGAGAATAATAATAAAGAGATAAAACTTACACAAAATAACTAATAGAAGTTCTGGAATTTGAATACCCCAAGTGGAAAATATACTGGAGGTGCTCAATAACAGATTTGAGGTTGAAAATAATAAACTTGAACATAGATTGGTAGAGATAAAGCATTCTGAAGATCAGGAAAAAGAATTTTAAAAATCTTTAAACTAATATGGAACATGAATAAGCACATTAATATTCACATATAGTAATATCAGAAAGAAAAAAGACAGGAAAAAACCAGAAAATTATTAAATAAATAATGCCAGGGAACTCCCCAAACTTATTGAAAAATATTATTCCCCACATCCAAGAAGCTTAACAAAATCTAAAAGGATAAACACAAAGACCAACACCTGGACATAGCATAAACGGAAAAGGATAAATCTTAAAAGCAACAAGAGAAAAACAACTCATATACAAAACCCCAATAAGAATAACATCAGATTTCTTTTCTTTTTTTTTTTGAGTTGGAGTCTCACTCTGTCGCCCAGACTGGAGTGCAGTGGCCACTCCCGGCCACCGCAGCCTCGACCTGTTGGGCTCCGGCGATCCTTCCGCCTCAGCCTTCCAAGTAGCCGGAATTACAGGCATACGCTACCACGCCCAGCTGATTTTTTGATTTATTGTAGAGATGAGGTCTCGCTGCCCAGGCGGGTCTCGAACCCGCGGGCTCAGGCAATCCACTCACCTCAGCCTCCCAAAGGCGCGGGATTACAGGCTGAGCCACCGAACCCAGCCTAGATTTCTTATCAGAAACAATGAACACTAGAAGATAGTGGGATGGTATATTCATAGGGCTGAAAGAAAATAAGCACTGTCATCAAGACTCATATTCAGCAGCAAAATCATCTTTTGAATATGAAAGAAGTGACATTTTCAGTAAAACAAATATATATATATACATTTTGCTTGCAGGCCTGCCTTATAAGAAGTACTAAAAAAAAAAAAAAAAAAAAAAATTTCCAGGCTAAAACAAATGATGACAAAAAGTAATTCAAACTTACAAAAAAAAAGTGCTAGAAAATGCAATTATTTCAGAAAATACACAAGACAGTATTGAGAGAGGAGATAGCTAGAGAAAGGCTAGGCAGACAGACAGGCCCAGTCTTCTGGCAACAATATAGCAAACTTCTGGCTGACCTCTCTGGCTGATACACTTGCATTGATAAACAAGCTCCCTGCAAGCATCTCAAGCTAGAGCTTAAGTACTCACTGCTGGGATAGAAAAATGACCGAGCAACCCGCTGGTAAGTACCAACCAATCAGCTCACCATTAGACTCCTACCCCCTTAGTACTGACCAATCAGAACAGTTGGTGCCAACCAATCAGCTCACAGCTAGTGCCACCCAATAGGCTCAGTCTTAGGGCTATATAAGCACCAAATTCAGCTCCAACTCAGCAACCCCTTTGGGTCCCTTCCTCCCGTGGGAGCTTTTCTGTTCTCCCAATAAATTTTGCTTTCTCACTTTCTGGCTGTCTCTGTCCCTCATTCTTCCTGGGCACAAAACAAGAACTCCAACCTGAAAAGCTGCAGAAGATCATTGCAGGTAAAGAACTGTGCACCCTGGGGGCTGGCCGGCAGAACTAGGAGAGCTGCTGGAGGAAAGTGAGACTCTGAAGCTGAGACACTCCAGGAGCTAGGTTTATCAACCCACTGAATCAACAATACTCTCAGGGTTTGGCTTGCTAACGCATTAGAGTTAACACTCCATGGGCTAGGCTTGTTAGCCCGCTGAATCAGCAACACTCTCAAGGCTTGTCTTGCCAGCCCATTAGAGTCAACACCTCTGGGGCTAGGCTTTCCAGTCCCTCAAGCTTGCCCTCTCTGGGACTTGGCTGACTTCAGGGGCTTGACTGACATTTAAGCTGACTCTCCCAAAGCCCAGGTTGACCTGAAAAATCCATATTAGTATAATTGCATATTTTTATCTTCTCTTAATTTACTTAAAAACCAACAGTATAAAACACTGTGAATATAATTGTATATTGTTTCTTTAACAAATAGAAATGTAATCTGTTTGACAATAATAATACAAAAGAGGCAGAAGAGAGCAAAGTTGTATTGGAGTAAGAAAATGACAACAGGCAATAAACTCAAATTTATAGAAACAAATAAAGAAGAGGTAGATTAAAAGGTTATTATAATTAACTTTATAAATATAAGGTTTCTCCTCTCCCAGCTTCTTTTGAAGATACAATTATATAAAGTAACAATTATAGCAAAGTACTTTTTGGGGATAGTACATATATAGCTGTAATATATATAATAATAATAGCAAAATAAAGGGGAAGAGGAAGTAGAGTGGTATTTTCTCCATTCCATTGACCTGGAGATTCCACAAATAAGAGGTAGATGTGGTAAGTACAAAAAAAAAGAAAGAAAAAAATATATTTATGCATCTACACATAATAAACCCTGGAGTAAACATTAAGAAAATTAATTTTAAAATGTGGTACAATAAAATCACTAGAGAAATTGAAACATTACACTAATGAGAAATAAGGCAGCAAAGGAAAAATAGGAGAACAAAGTAGACATGAGACATATTGAAACAAATAGAAAAGACATAAATACAAGTATATGCATATTAATAATAGCATTAAATAAAATTAAACAATCCAATCAAAAACAAAGATTATATGACTATATAAAATACAAGATTCAACTTTGTTATTTATAGAAAAGTAGATTGATCATTCAAACAGATTGAAAGTAAAAGGTGAAAAAAATTTGTCATGTAGAAAGCACCCATAAGAAATTGGAGTGGCTATGCTAATTAATCTCAAAGTAGACTTAAAAAAAATAATGAATCAGAAAAAAATGACAATTTACAATGATAAAAAGGATCAATCTTTCAGAAAAGCTTAACAATTACAAACATATTTCCTCCTATCAAAAGAATTCCAAAATACATAAAACCAAAAATTGACAGAAATAAAGTTAGAAATAAACAATTGAAGTTGGATACTTTAATACCTTCATTGCCTTCTACAATGGATATAGTTATTAGGTAGAAGATGAACAAGAAAATAGAAGACTTAAATATTATAAACTGACCGGACCTAACATATCTATGGAGCACTCTACCTAATATCAGCTGAATATGTGTTCTTCTGAAATGTGCATAAAGTATTCAGCTTAACAGACCATATTTTATGCTCCAAACCAAAACTCCTTAAGTTGAAAATATTGAAAGCATACAAAGTATGTTCTCCAACTATGATGTGATAAATTTAAAAATAAATTACAGAAAAAATTTTGAGAAATGTATAAATATATACACCCCTGTCAACTTGACACATTGCAAATACTCAGGAAAAAAATTACAGGAAAATACCTTATTTTATAAATACAAATAAAAGTACAGCATACCAAACTTGCAGCATGCAGCTAAAGCAAGGCTTGGATGGAGATGTATTGCTGTATGCATCTATATAAAAAAGAAGAAAGATCTTACATCAATAACTTAACTTTCCAAATTAGGACACTGGAAAATGAAGAGCAAAGAAAATGCAAACCAAGCAGGCAAAAAAAAAAAAAAAAGTATTAAAGAATAGAGTGAAAATAAATAAAATAAATAGAAAAGGACCCCAAAATCAACAAGAGCAAAAGTTAGTTTTTTGTAAATATCAATAATAATAATAATAACAAACTTTTTATCTAGATTGACCAAGAAGAAAAAATAGAAGACTCAAATTGTTAAAGCAGGAATGAAAGAGGAGACATCATTAATAATCTGACAGAAATAAAAAGGATTATAAGAAAAGATTATAGGCAACAATAAGCCAGCACATTAGATATTAGAGGAAATGGACAAATTTCTAAACAGAAACTACCAAAATTGTCTTCATGATAAACAGAAAATCTAAACAAATTTATAAGAGAGGGTGTCAGTAATCACAAACTTCCCCAAAAGGAACAGCCTCTCCCCAAATGAATTCACTTTTTTCCTGGCCATAATGGTTTTCACCAGATATGTGAAATAGAATTAGTACCAATTATTCACATACTCTTTTAAAAAATAATAGATCAGAGACTTATCAACTCATTTTATGAGGTCAATATGACACTGCCACCAAAGCCAAACACATCACAGGAAAATAACATCACAAACAAATTTCCCTTATGATTATAGGCATAAAACTCCTTAAATAAATATTAGCAAGCCAAATGCAGTAATACAGGTTAGAGGCATATACAGTATAACACAGTTGGGCTTATCCCAGGAATATAAGGTTAATTTAACATTCAAATATCAACTAATTTTAACACCACATCCATATTTCAGAGGAAAGAAACCACAAGATAATTTCAAGGGTTATAGAGAAAACATTTAACCAAATTCAACAACCTTTTATGATGAAAGCACTTAAACTAAAATGAAAAGAACTTCCTAAACAAATTAAAGGAAGTCTATAAAAGTCCCATAGCAACTATCATACTTAATGATGAGAGTCAACACTTTACTCCAAAGATCAGATACAAAGACAAAGATATCTGTTATCAATTTTACTCAACATTGCAGTGGTGGTACAATCAAGGCAATTAAGCAAAATAAACAAATGGCATTCATGTTTGAAAGGAAGAAGTAACACTATGTGCACATCACATGCCACTGGGAATGGAAAACGCTAGGATTTCTACCAAAAATTAGAGCTAATAGCTGGGCACAGTGGCTCACGTCTATTATCCCAGCACTTTGGGAGGCCAAGGTGAGAGAATTGCCTTAGCCCATGGGTTTGAGACCAGCCTGGGCAACATGGTGAGACCTCATCTCTACAATAAATCAAAAATTAGCTGGATGTGGTGGTACGTGTCTGTAGCTCCAGCTACTTAGGAGACTGAGGCGGAAGCATCACCTGGACCTAGCAGGTTGAGGCTGAGGTGGCCATGAGCGTGCCACTGCACTTTAGCTTGGGCGACAGGGTGAGACTCCAACTCAAAACCAAAACATATAAATAAATAAATAAATGGAAATTAGAGCTAATTATTATTAGAATTAATGAATTGATTAAACAATGTTGGCACATACACAATAAATATACAAAAATTGAGTTAAGCAAATTATTTTCTTTATAATAACATCAAAAAGAATAAAATACTTAGAAATAATTTAAGAAAAATAGTGACTAATAGGAAAACTGAAAAATTTTGTTTAAACAAAATTTTAAAGACATAAACAAATGGAAAATCAAACTATATTCATAGCTTGGAAGACAGTATTTTGAAGATGGAAATATTCTTTGAGTTGATCTATAGGTTCAATTAAATCTTTATTGTATATTTCATAACAGCTAGAAGAGAAGATTTAAAATGTTCCCAACACAAAGTAATGATAAATGTCTGAGGTGATGATATCCTAAATATCCCTATTTGATTATTACTACTGTATAATTGTATCAAATTATTGCATGTACTCATAAATATGCACAATTATCACATAGCAATGAAAAATAATTAAATTTGTAAAGGCAAAAAAAGGAAAATAAAACAAATTAGTCAAATTAAAAAAACAAAAAAGCAAAAACAAGGTGGCTTTTTCAGATATTGACAAGTGATAGTACAAATAATAAGGAAATGTAAGGAACCCAGAATAAATAAACAATGTTAAATAGGAACAAAGTTGAAAGACTCATACTTCTTGATTTTGAAATATATTACAAAGTTCCGTAATCAAAACAGTATGGTACTGTTATAAGGTGGGGCTATAGATCAATGGAATAGAATTTAAAGTGCAGAAATAAACTTACATTTTATACTTAATTGAGTTATAGTAAGAATATTGTCAACTCAATAAGAAAAAAATGCCTTTTTAACAAATAATATTGGTACAATTAGATATTCTCATCAAAAAAAGACTGAATTTGGAGTGTCTATCTCACACCATAATTAGTTCAAATTGGATGAAAGATGAAAGACCTACACGTAAAAGTTCAAACTATAATGCTCTTTAAAAATTTATTTATTTTAATTTTTTTTTTAAAGATGTGGGGTACAATTAAAGGTTGGGTATACAAATGTTCATTATGTAGGTACCCGTGTTGATGAGGTGTGCCTCTCTACTACTGCCAATCTTGCTTACCCACCTCCCTCCCAGCAAGCTATAACACTCTTACATCATAACATAAGCATATATTTTCTTGACCTTATATTAGGCAAAGGTTTCTTAGATATGATAACAAAAGCATATGAAGCAAAATAAGCAAACAAATAAATTAGATTTCATTAAAATGAAAAGCTTCTGTGCTTCGGAGGATACTATAAATAGGTTAAACAAACAACCCAATGACTGAGAGAAAATATTTGCAAACCATGTATTTGATAAAGGTCTTATATCTGCGATATATTTTTAAAAGCTTTTAGAAGTTCACATTAGGAAGATAAATTTCCCAATAAAAATGGGCAAAGAATTTACACAGACATTTTTAAAAGAAGTTATAGAATAATCAATAAGTACATGAACGTATGTTTAACATTATTGTCAAATTAAAGAAATGGAAATAAAACTCCAATGAGATATCACTTCATATGCACTAGAAGGGCAATAATGAAGCTGTCAGATGATAGCAAGTGTTGGCACGAGTGTGAAGAAATAACAATCTGACCTTAGAACTCTTTTGTAAGATTGGCTGAATTCTTAACCCCAGCAAGTCTCCAATGCCAAATTCATGCTGCTGATATGAAAGGAGTTGGTTCCTATTATATGAGATGAGGT
The DNA here is from genome assembly GCF_000164805.1 of Carlito syrichta. Taxonomy (NCBI): domain Eukaryota; kingdom Metazoa; phylum Chordata; class Mammalia; order Primates; family Tarsiidae; genus Carlito; species Carlito syrichta. Next base: position 42,565 of record NW_007065746.1, on the reverse strand, counting down.
TATCTGGGTAGATACACTAAAGAACCTTGAGTTGTATCCAAGATATGAATTCTTGAGGCCTGAAGGAATGACCTACCACACCTTGTTGAAAGATGGAGAATCTTTCTTGAAGACATGTATGAGTTCCCTAGGATCAGGCACCTTAAAAATTGTACCTACTATCCTCAGTATCTACCCTTGGCCCCCTATAGTCCCCAGACCCATAACAATGGTCAAACCTTAGTAACAGTCTAATAAAAGGTTGTTGACCTTGTTAAAAGAATAAAAGGAGTACATGCAAAGAAGTTACAGTAATTAACTAACACATCCTGTGAAATATAAGAAAAATTATTCCTGGTGATGGTTCCTAAGGGTACTTAATCTAGAGGCATGAAATATGAAGTTGGATGAGAGATATGTTTTTGTTTGTTTGTTTGTTTTCATATGAGGGTAATCTCTTCTGGTCTGTGCCAGGAGAGATGGTTCTAATACAAATTTTGAGATAACTTTTGGAAAAACCGAGTGTCCATGGTAGGGTAAAAATGGAAGAAATGCCAAGTGAGACTGTGGAAAAGGGATCAGAAGACTTAGAGAAGTGGGCATGGTTCAATAAATCTACCAAGGAGACTAAAGAAGCCTGCTAAATGATTGTGCTTCCAGAAGCAAAGAAGCCAGCAAAGCCTGAGAGTTCATTTATGGGGCAATAAGGAATATGCTGTTGAAGGGAAGACTAACATTGTTTAGGAACTCAGTAATGCCTATTCTCTGTGGGCTAAACAAACAAAAAAAGATGCTTATTATAAAACTGACTTTCCTAATAGAAATAAGGTGTGACAGAAATATAGAATATCAGGAGCTATTTGGCAACACTTAACCATCAGAAGCTAGATGGGTATAATTACTGTGTTGGGAAGCAAGATTGGAATGTAACTAGGCATGTTGACCAGTAGGGAGATAGTTCATAGGACTAGGTGTTCTTATAGGCGAGATATTCCAGCGACTGACAAGGATACACCAATCTCTTGTATACTTTCTGGATCTAGAAAGTTTTCAGGTACATAACACACTAAATGGAGAGGAGAAATTGTATCCTTTTAAGGAAATAACTTTTCTCTTAAAGAAAAACTATATTAGTAATTTACTTCACATTACCTGTTAGCTCTTAGGACACTTCCTGGTGTTATAATGTTATGTCCACATCACATATTAGAGCAAATGTATATACAATAATGATTTTTATCAGCCCATTCCCACAGGGATCTATAGCCACAAGTTTGGGAAAAGGAAATTCTTAGATGTTTTAAGGACTATTGAGTTGACACTGATAGCAAGGGACCCTGTTAGAAAAAAGACATATTGTGGTCAATTAATGAATGAATTACTGGCCCATGTCCATTTTGCACTGTGCCTACCAAATCTTCAGACCCACAAAATGTTGATATCCTCAGTTCCCAAATAAATAATAGTAATTAACATACTAAGCAGAAGGCAGATCCTTCGTGCCTGTTCCTTGCTATATGTTCTAAAATTATGTTAGTAGGAAAAAAAAACAAGTGTAATTATCTGAAATTGTCCCTCTTTTGCAAAAGAGAAGTCAGAGATAATATTTTATTTTAAGAGAAATGATAAAATTGGTGTCACGCTGAGGAATATAAATGATGCAGAGGTAATGGCATTTATTATCTATATCACCATTTAAGTTAGTCATCTAACTCCAGCAAAAGTTATAGCCCAGAAATATGATATGTGGCTTCTGATCTTATATATGTGTTCTTTTCTGTGTTTATCAGGAAAAGGGTCAAAGCAGTTTGTGTTCACATAGAATGTACACAGACATTGATTCATACACACAACCACACCCCTCACCTCCTTATGTGTATTTATTTATATTTTATGGCATTTTACATTTTTGAAACAATTTTGTGTATTTTCCTTCCTGTGGACAATTTTGAACTTTGAATACTTTTAATCATTGTATATATTTAAAGAATGAGGCTTAGAAAGAAATCACTTGCTAAGGTTACATAAATATAAAATCATTACTTTTGTGTAACTACACTGATGCCTGATAAAATCTACTACTGATGCTCACTGTGGATATTTTCTATCTATCCAGTCATTCTGCTCTTTTACTCCAGTGTTTCTGTTTTACTCATTTTATGCTTTTTTTTTTTTTTGGACAGACTTCCCATTTTGTTTATAAATTGTTTTTCTGATTTTTTAAAATGTCTATCTGTTTCTTATAGCTAATTGAGTATCTTCAACTATTTTGAATTCTTTCTCAGGCAGTTTGTAGATCTCCATTTTTTAAGGATTTATTACTGGTGCTTGATTTTGTTCCTTTGGTGACATCATGTTTTTGTGATTATTTGTTATTCTTTGACTTTGCATGGATGTCTAAGCTTTTGAAGAATTGGGTACCTATTCCTGTATTTACAGACTGGCTATGGGAGAGAGAGTTTTTCAGCAGTCAGTTCATTCACAGATTCTTAGTGAGCCATCTGGTGATGTCTGCAGGCTAACTTGCTATTGGAGTATTAAGGCATGCTGGCCTGATGAATGAACTGGTCAGCAGGTAGATAGGTCTGAGGCTAGGGTCCACTGAGGTTAACTTAAATCCTGGTCCACAGGGTCTGTCCTGATATTTGGGTCACAGGGATAAGCTTGTCAACTGGGTTCATGGGAACCAAATGGAAGCTGTGTTTGTGGGGGCCAGTCTAAAGCCTAAGACTATGGAGGATAACCTTCTGCTGGAGTTGGCTTTGAACCTGAGTCTGCAAGGACAGATCTGGGTGAACATAGTGCCCAGTTCCACAGGGTCAGTCCTGGAGTTTGAGTTTGTTTTAAGAAATGAAATATTTTCTTATAAGAACTTCTTATAGAATCTGATCAAGATATTAGTTACTAAGGTACCTATTAACTGGTGGGAAAAATGATTAGGCATAGTGTATTTGGTTTGGCAGTTATTGTTATTATCCAGTGAAGTTAAATTCCATAATAAACTAGCTAAGTAAAGAATTGAGTAGAAAGTAATTTTGTATCTCACTGAATTTATGGAAAAGATAGAACTAGATGTAGAGTTAGGACAGGAAAAAATAGAAATATCATAAGTCTCATAACACTATTACAAAAATGAATGTTTTCCAATTATTTCTTACTTTCAGTGGGATTTAGTTTAAGATTCAAGTACTGAGAGAGTAGTTCATTTGGCTAATATTAAGTCAAAACCTACTTGTTGGTCATATGAAATGTCTGCAAGGAAGACTTTATTAGAATCTCTGAGGACCGATTATGTTTATAGCAGAAAAACATGCCATTTGAATTTACTGAACTGCCAGGACTACATCCAATGGTACAGAGTTAATTTTCTAAAATGAAATCTTGTTGCTGTCAAAAAAAAGTTAAAAATGACAAATATTCATGATCTTGAATTAGAAGTGGGTACATAAAAAAGACCAACCTTAAGCAAAAGTCAGAAGGTTACTCACAAGAAGACTAGATCCTCAATATATAATTGTTTAATCTTATGTAGACAATATTGAGTCTACATTGAGACAATATGTTTGCAGTTAGAGGTGTGCTAGCCATAAGGGAATGTAAATAGACCTTGAAAGATGACAAAACAGGGCATACCAAAGACACTGTGACCAAACTCTAGATGATAACTAAACTATATTAATATTTTAGTTTATTTGTTCACGTAGTCTGAAATAGATTTCTATCTTTGGGTTTACATTTTATTTTTCTACTTCATCTTCACACAATTTTACACTGAAATAAATAAGATATAGACTTTAGCATATCAATATTGGATCAAATTGTTAATGCATTTTGTTTAGTAAAACTTTATTCTCTTTATAAATTTTACCATGTGGATATAGCCCATAGAATTATTTTAGAACTGAAAGACCAAAGTTCTTGCTCCTCTAAATACATATTTATTTATAATATGCATAAACATTTATGCATAACTGAAATTTTGCCAAAGAGTAAGTAGAATTAAAAAAATAAAAATATTTAACTCCAATAGGCATTTGATTTTTATTTTGACTAATTAATTTTTTATAGTTTTAGAGACTTTCAGAATTTTCATACTTTATATTCTATAGACCAATTTCAAAGAGACTTTCAGTAATTTACTTTACATTACCTATTAACTCCTAGGACATTTCCTGGTGTTAAAATGTTATGTCCATATCACATATTGGTCCTATGTCCATATCACATATTGGTCCTATGTGTGGCAGTCTATGAATTGTGCTATAAATTAGCTCAAGTAAATTTAGGCAGGTAGTTGGCTGATTGGAAAAGACATTCAGTTGTCTTTGCTAAGGCATGAGGAAATACATTATTCTGAATTCAGAGAAAAATAACCAATAGATGACCTCTCTCTCTCTCTCTCTCTCTCTCTCTCTCTTTCTCTCTTTCTCTCTCTCCCTCTCTCTCTGCCTCTCTATCTATTTTATCTTAAGGAATTAAATAATTTGATTCATTCAATTTTGGAGACTAGCAAGTCCCAAATCTGCAGGGTAGGCCAGAAGACTGAAGACCAGTGGAAGAGTTGAGTTGCAGCTCAAGTTCAAAGGCAGACCACACACAGAATTCCCTCTTCTTTGGGTGAGTAATTTTTTTTTTTTCCCCTTAAGGACTTCAACTGATTTGAAGGGGACCACCTATGTAGTAGAGGGTACTATGTTTTATTCAAATTTCCTGATTTAAATGTTAATCTCATCTGAAAAAAAAAAAAAAACCAACACTGAAACCAGTATGTAACCAAATATCTGGGTACTATGACTAGCAAAGTTGACATAATAAATTAATCATCACAGGAACCATTTTCTTCAAAAAAGACTGGTACAGAGAGATCCTCTCTGTTACCTTTTTAGGACACTATTATGCCAGAATTAGGAAAGGCTTCATTCAAAATCCCAACTTTTTCACTGTGTGTGATAATCTTGATAAGTTTCTTTTCCAAGTGTCTCTCTCTTCATCTGTAAATAACATAAAAATATATCTTTTTAGAAATTGTATAAAATAATGAATATGCAATGTCTAACATTTAAAAATATTTAGTATTCACTTTTTTTAAACACATTCCTTCCTTCACATCCCAACCAAAATCATTTGCTAATCTTGATAGCAAAAACAATCAAGTGATTGATTCAAGAATGTTTATTTCAGATGGTCTCATCTCAACACCACAGAAATCATCACTAAAACATTTTGAAGGACATAAATTATTTATTAAAAATATCTTACTTTGCATTCAAATTCTGTTACAGGAAATGGGTAAGTGAAGGTATTTTTTTCAACAAAATTACTAAATACATTTTCAAGACATATATATGTGTGTATATATATATATATATGTAACTTATAAAACATTTTCCTTTCTTTGTAACATATTTCAAAAGTAAATATTTCATGAAGTGATTAAATTTATGATATGGTCTGAATTCGTTCTTTCAAAAGAGTACTACATACCACATTTGTACCTAACAATTTGGTAATTTCTGTAAATGCATTAAAGAGTATTTTATCCAGAAAAATTATCTATTTTAACACGGTGTCGAAAGCTTACTATATACATCTATCATCCATTCCTTGAAATCCTGGCATTTATTCCTTCAACACCTAGTTTCAACATTGGTTTTAAGTGTGTGTTACAAACCATTCTTGTTGTCAGTTATTGCTGGGATTTATGATTTTCAACTTTGAAAATGCATGAGATAGGTGTAATTTGACTGGTGAAAGACTTGTTGCATTTGACAGAAAACTACAAATCTGCTCCAGGGACTGCTCTAAAACAGAAGTTTGTGATTTCCCAGGAGGTGCTTAGAAATGTTTTCTATAATGTAAAAGTTACCTATTCCCGATTGAATAATATTTTGATGAATATGAGGCATTGTGGCATTGTAAAAAGAACTCTGTGGTGAAAATTCAGAGTTTGGGCTTCCATTCTAGGCTCAATCACACTGTGAATTTAGGTAAGTGAATTCACACTTATTTTATATGTGTAAAATGAGGGGTTGGAATTGTCTGTGGTATTTGAAAAGGGTAATATCTAAGTGGCCTCATTCTTAAAGATTATTTTATTTTCTATTGTAATATTAGCCTTTTTTGATTTTGCTTGGACGTGAAAGCTTCAATATCAGTACCTATGTTTGGAAAATTTTACATTTTTGAAAGATATTTTATCATTAACATTTTAGTATAAATGTAACTGCATTCGTATTTTAGGAAGATATTTTTCCCATATGAAATATTGGCTGCCTATCATATTATAGTACTAAAAATTTGGGACATAAGTGTAACACACAAAGAGTGAATCCATTTCCCTTTTTCCAACTCCATTTGAATGTGTATGATGAACTTGCTTCAATATGTTGGTTCGATCAATAACAATGTTTTTTGTTTGTCTGTTTGTTTGTTTTTACCTAAAACCTCTGTCTTCAGTACTCCTGCACACACAAATGCAAACACACCAAAAAAGTCTTAGTTTAGTTATCTCCAGTGTAAAACCACCTAAAACCCACAAAGATTTACTGTCTTTTAATTGTGAAACAATCGCTATGGTTTACACTACTTAGCTTACAAACTGAATTTTTAATTTATTGCTATATTCTTTCGCTCATTTATACACTTCTTTATCCACAGTCAAATAGTTTTAGGAAGCATTATGCTAGATCTGCCTTCTCAAATTGTGATTACATCAATATTAAATCATGTATCAAAGTAGATGTAAGAGTATTCCATATTGGGAATGGACCCTAAATAGGAAGAAAATTGGTTTTCTTGTACAAAATTTTAGTCAGTTTTAATGGCCTTTAATGAGATATATAAACAAAATATAAATGTACTATTTTGTATATACTATTCAATACATTTTCACAAATATGTATGGTTGTTTATCAACAAAATTGTACTATAAGACATTACTATATCCTCAAAATTTCATTCATGTGCCTTGGCAATCAGTCTCATCATTTTAAGTTTAGTCACTGTCAGCTACTTATATGATTTCTGTAACTATAATTTTGCTTTTATAAAACTTTTAAAAATGAAATCATAATACATAGTCTTTATTGTGTGATTTTTCAATTAATGTAATGTTTTAAGAGTCATCCATGGTGCATGGATCAGTAGTTTTTGAATAATCTAGGTTCCCTACATTTTTGTATAAATTAGCTTGTCAAGTTAAAAAAATACCAAGAATTGATTGGATTTTATTGAATTTAGAGATTAAATTGGAGATAATTAAAATCTTAAGATTATTGTATCTTCCAATTAATGAAGAAAAAATGTATCTCCATTTATTTATTTTCTCTAATATACTTCAGCAATATATAGTAACCTTCAATGTATTGGTCTTGCATGTGTTTTATTAACATTTATCTCTACAGATATTATAATTTTTTTGGTTCTAGTGTACATAGTATATTTTTAACTTTTTGTGGGATTTTTTTATTTTTATTTAAAGCTTAATAGAATTTTTCCATCTTTATTAAGACATGATTGATATACAGATAACTGTACATGATTAATGTATGCAATCAGGTGAGTTTGAACACAGTCACTCCTGCTACCATCATCACAATCCAGTTAATAAACATATTTATCAACTCCAAACTTTTTTGTGTCCCTTTTTCCTTTTGTATGTTCATATGTGGTAAGAACACTTTAATATGAGATCTATATCCTTGACAAATTTTTGAGTATAAAATACTTTGTTGTTAATTATAGGCACCATGCTGTACAAGAGATCACTGGAATTTCCTCATCTTTTATGGCTGCAATTTTATACCCGTTGAGTAACATTTCTTCAAATTATCCTCCCTTTCCCTGGTAAGCACTATTCAATTGTCTACTTGTATACCTTTGACTGTGCCTTTCTATTTTATATGCCTCACTGGAGCAGAATTATGCAATATTTGTCCTTCCCTGACTGACTTATTTCAATTAGTCTTCCTTGTCCATTCATGTTGTTGCAGATGACAAGATTTTCTTCTTTTTAAAGGTTGTATAATATCCATTGTGTTACCACAATTTCTTTATCATTTATATGTCAATGGACATTTGGATTGTTTAGATATCTTGGCTATTGTGCATAATACTACAGTGAAGAGGAGTACAGCAATCTCTTTGAGATTCTGATTCTATTTTTAAAATACATATCCACAAGTGAGATTACTGAATTATATAGGTTTTTTGTTTTTGTTTTTTAATTTGAGAAACTTCCATAGTGTTTTCTGTAGTGGCTACACCTATTTTACATTTCCACCAACAGCATTCAAAGTCTCCAAATTTTCCAAAAACTTGCCCACACATTATTAATATTATTATTAGTTGACAATAATTATTCTAGCAGATGTGAGGTGACATCTCATTGTGGTTTTGTTTTGTATTTCCTTGATGATTAGTAATGTTGAGCATCTTGTCATACATCTATAGGCCATTTGTACATCTTCTTTGGATAAGTATCTATTTATACCTTTGAATAGTTTTATTTTTTGAGAAAGCAAGATTTATTGAGAGGACAGAAAAGCTCCCACAGCAGGAAGTGACCCGAAGGGGTTGCCCTACATCTTTGACTATTTTTAACTTGGTTGTTTTCATTGGGGGGAGGGGAGGGCTCTAGAGTATTAAGAGTTCTTTATGTACTTTGGATATTAACTTCTTATCAAATATATGGCTTACCAATATTTTCTCCCTTTCTGTAGGTTGCCTTTTTACTCTGTTAATTTTCCTTTTGTTATGTAGAAACTTTTTAGTTTGATATAGTTCCAATTATCTATTTTTGCTATTGTCATCTTTGTTTTTGATGTCATACTCAAGAAATCATTGCCAAGATCAGTATTAGGAAGATTTTCCCTTATATTTTCTTCTAGCAGTTTTACAGTTTCAGATCTTATGTTGAAATTTTTAATCCACTCAATTAAATTTAGACATACTTTGAATTCAATTTTTAATTGGTCATTTTGACTTTGTTTACTGTGATATGGCTAAATTCATTTATTATTTTATAGCTTTTTAATGCAAATTTCTCAGGATTTTTGAGTAGATCATCATGTTGTTTGTTAATAAAGACTTTTTTCAGCCAGGCTCGGTGGCTCAGCCTGTAATCCCATGCCTTTGGGAGGCTGAGGTGAATGGATTGCCTGAGCCCGCCGGTTCGAGACACGCCTGGGCAGGCGAGACCTCATCTCTACAATAAATCAAAAACTAGCCGGGTATGGTAGCATGCGCCTGTAGTTCCAGCTACTTGGAAGGCTGAGGCAGAAGGATCGCCGGAGCCCAGCAGGTCGGGCTGTGGTGGCCGGGAGCGGCTGCTGCACTTCAGTGTGGGTGACAGAGTGAGACTCTGACTCAAAAAAAAAAAAACGACTTTTTTCTTTCTTTTAATTTGCATACATTTATTTTTTTCTCACCTATTGTCCTAATAAGGATCTCCACTACAATATTTTCTAGAAGTGATGACAATAGACATTATTGTCCTCTTTATGATCTTATGGATAAATAGTCATTCACCTGCATGTGTGATTAGTTTTACAGATGCCCTTTAACTACCTAGTTGGATTAGAAGAGTTTGGTTTTCGAAAAACATAAATGAATGTTAAATTTTGATAAATGCTATTAATCAATCTATTCTGAATCTATTGGGATGGTTTATATTTTTATTTTTAGTTTATTAGCAGAGTAAATTACAATGATTGATTTATATATAAATGTTAAACCATCCTTGCATTTCCATGATAAACTAAACTTGGTTATGCTGTATGACCTTTTTACATATGACTGAATTCAGTGTGCTAAATTAAGGGTAAGTGTTGTTGGATCTATGTTCAGAGATATTTGTCTGAAATTTTTTTGCAGTATTTTTTCTAATTTTGGCATCATATTAATACTCTTTCATAAAATGAGCTAGATTATACAAGTCCTCTATATACAAACCTTCAAGTTGTGAACTTTCAAAGATGCAAATGTGTTTTCACATGTGCAATCATGTAAGTTAGTTCACATGTTTGGTGTACATTATCACTTGTGTGAATCCTCTATAAGGGCTTGTGCTTTTGTATACTTGACTATACATTATATTGTATAGTGTACAGTAGTGCAGTGAATTTATTTCAAGCCCAGGATGGCCAGAAGAAGTGTAAAAGCAGCAGTTATGTAACTGGTACAGTACTAGTTAGTTGGTTGTGTTAGTTGGGTACCTAGGCTAACTTTGTTGAACTTATGAACAAATTGGACTTACAAATGCACTCTTGGAATGGAACCTGTTTATATGTAGGGAACTTATTGTATATCCTCTTTTATTTTCCAGAAAAGATTTTCTAGAATTGTATTACTTTTCAAAATATTTGCTAGAATTCACCAGTTCAGTGCTATGAGCTTAGAATTCCTTTGTGGAAAGTTTTACTGTAAATGTAACATTAAAATATAGGAATATTTAGGGTTTTTTTCAGAATTTGCATTGGTAGTTAGGTTAATTTGAGGTACTTGCCCATTTTATCTCAGTTATTAAATTGCTCACAATATTCTTTCATTATCATTTTACTATTGCTCAGCCTATAATCCCGTGCTTTGGGAGGCTGAGGTGAGTGGATTGCCTGAGCCCCCGGGTTCGAGACGTGCCTGGGCAACTTGGAGAGACCTCATCTCTACAATAAATCAAAAAATTAGCCGGGCGTGGTAGCACACGCGTGTAGTTCCAGTTACTTGGAAGGCTGAGGCGGAAGGATCACTGGAACCCAGCAGGTCAAGGCTGCAGTGGCCGGGAGTGTACCACTGTACTCCAGTCTGGGCCATGGAGTGAGACTCCAACTCAAAAAAAAAAAAAGATCGTGGTTGGTCATCTTTGTATTCTCTTTATTTTTTTTATCATCTGTTTTACTAGAAGTTTATCAATTTTATTTAACTTTAAAAAGAACCATTCTGGACTTATTTGACTTATGCATTATTTTTCTGTTTTCTATTTTATTTATGCTTGAGATTATCATTGGTATTTCCTTCTTTCTGTCAATTTTTGGATTTTCTTTTTTCTAGTTTCTTACAGTAAAATAATAGGTCAATGATTTAAAAATACTTGCTTTAAATGCTATAAATTTCCCTTCCAAACGATTGTACCTGCATTCCACAACATTTAATATGCTATGTATTCATCTTTATTCAATTGTATTGTTTCATATCTCTGTGTTTTTTTTAATTGACCAGTGAATTATTTAGAAATATATTGTTTAACTTCTAAATATTTGATTTTCAGATATTGTTATCTAATTGATTTTAGTTTAATTTTAGTGAGATCACATAATATGCTTTGTATAGATTCCTTTTTCTTTTTCTTTTAAACTTGTTATTACTTTTATTGCTTACACTAGATATAGGTTGCATTTGTGCTTGAATATAATGTGTATCTGCTGCTACATGGTATAGTGTTCTATAAATATCAGTTTATTTGCTCAAGGGTAATATATTAATGAATTCCATTATAGACTACTGATTTTCTATCTAGCTATTCTCTGGGTTACTCAGAAATAAGAGTTGAAAATAGAATATTAAAAATTTCAGCTTTAGTAAGGTATAATTGATGAATAAGATTGTATGATTTTAAGTTGTACAATGTGATTTGATATACACATAGTTTGTGAAAAGTTTGCCACTATCAAGTTAGTTAACACATCTACAACCTAGTTACCCTTTAGTTTAGTTTTGTTTTTAGTGAGAATACTTAAGCAAATTTCAAGCATACAATTTAATTTTTTAATAGATGATAACAATGCAGATTAAATTTTTGGAGGTTCTGAATTTTGCTGTTATCTTTTAAACTTGTTTGATTTGGCTGTGGAATGAGAAATCCCTAACATTCTTTAGAGGCTTGCGGGTAAGGTTTGTTATGGCAAATGCAGAACATCCTTTAATCAAGGACTAATTTAACACCACAACTCAGGAATTGCCTTTGTAGAATCTCTTCTCAAGCCTCTTCTATTGCTATGTCTTTTCTCTCTGGTGGGAAAACAAACCATTCTTAGCCTTCTGTGAACTCAATCAATTGTTCAGCCTACTGTTTTCCAGTATTTTTCTTTCACAAACTCAGGTAAATTCATATTTTCTAATAAATCTTCAGATAAGTAAGCCAAAGATTAAAGCAGACCCTGTGTACATTCTCTCTCCCTCTCTTCCACCCCCTTTCACTCTCTTTCTCTTTTGGTACGTATCTTTTATAATTATATTATAAATTACAGCCACCTTGGCCTTCCCAAATTCCAGTTTCTTTCTACCACACAGAGAGTTCCCTGGGCTTTGTTTGGAATTCTCTTCTCTGCACCTTAGATTGGAAATTGCCTCCTGGCAATAAACCAGCTCAATCAGAAGAGTCACCTCATTTACTTTTCCTCTCTTGGGGATCACAGTCTCATGCTACTTATTTCCAATGTTTGAAGATTGCCAGTTGATATATTGTATTTAATTTTCTAGTTGTTAAAGATGAGAAGGTAAATTCAGTCTGTTACTCAATTATAATTAGAAACAGAAGTCGCGAATAATTTTAAACATATTTTTTATAATGATACTTTTTGAAGTTTTATTTTTCTTGTGCATCACTCATGGTAGTAAGAATAAATGATTGTAATATTTATATTAGAAGTAATATTCTTAGGTCATATTAGCATAGTCAGATTTACCCAGAGTGTAACATTTGTCCAAATAACAACAAATCGCTTTTCTCATTCCAATTTTCAATCACAATGTTATTTGGTGTGTCCTTGGAGCATTCTATATTTCTAATGATCTACAAACTTATTTATGAAACCAGTAAGTTGCAAATAATCTCTTAAAGTCATAATTTAGCATTTTAAAAATTACCTGGTTAGTAAATATTCTCATACTGATTTTAAAAATTATATTATTCCTATATGTTTATAGGAATAATCACATTAGAATTTTTAAAATTATACAATACATCAGGAATATATAATATTATAGGAAATAATACAGTTAACATTCAATAGTGACTGCTTCACAAAAATGTCTTTCATAGATTTATTTATATTGTTACTGATTTATTTATTCTGCCACAATTATTTTTATCTACTATGTAGTGTATAGCCTTATAGAAAATGTAAAAATAATATAATTCATGTGAATTTAAATTATATCACATATTTTCCTTCATACTTTACTTACATCTGTTAGTTTCATTAATTATCATGCTATCCCCATACTTTTAAAACAGTAAAAAGAAAGTAAAGATCTGACTCTCCCTCTTTTATCTAAAGGGTTGAATCTGATTTCTGCCTATATCAGCTTCAGAGTGTTTTGCAAAATTTTGAGTTTTTATGGCCTTCCAGTTATTTTAATTTTCTTAAACTTTCTTATTTCTAACTGTAAACTTATAGCTGTCAGAGACAGTGCCAAGATTGAGTTAATGGTAGTAGAAATGCGAACAAACACAATTTATGTTACTCATTAAATGGGCTGCACCTTCATGATAGATATTGAGGATTTTTTGAAGAGAGTACTCCTTTTCATAAGTGTGAAAATTTTGGCACCAGCGAGTTTGAACAACAGGCAGATGGAGAGGGTCATTTCAAATGAATTCTTCAAGCACCATTTCCTAATCCAAGGATGAGGGACATAGAAAGCAATTCTCCACTTGCCTTTAGTTAGTATTTCATATTTCTTAGTGGTTCTCCATATGTATTTCTTGCATCCGTAAGACCCTCTTTTCTCAGAAATCAATTCTGCCTCTGTCATCAGCACTTTCTTTTCTAGTCTCAGACATTCTTCCTGACCATGTCTCATTAATTCCTCTCTCCTTGTTCTTTGTAAGACAATGGAGAAATCTCTTGATCAGAGTTACATCTGAGATTTTGCTCTACTTCAAAAAAATTACTAAATGTCATTTTGTCTACTTGAGGCTTTAGGTCAGTAATAGAATAATATGCATTTTCATCAAGTGTATGAGAAAATATATGTGTGCTTATCCACATAAGGATTTCATGACTTCAGTGATAATTTCTTGTCAGAATTCTAACAAGAAACATATGAAATGTTAGCTTTTAAGCATAACTTTTGTGTTACTATTTCCTAGCAGTACCAAAATTTCGTATTTATATATTTAATACATTTGTCGTATGCCTACTATATGTCAGGAATTGTGTTCAGTGCTGGGAATATAATTGTGAACCAATTATGCACAATCAGGCATATAGAAGAGATTCATTTGGTAGACATTGAATTTGGAAATAAATAAATAAGTGGATGCAGAGTTTAAAAGATTTGATAATAGTATTTGTGGAGAAAAAAAACAACATTAAAACAGTTTCTGTTCTGCTCCACAGAAGCACATTTAAATGACCATGCTTAGAAGAACAGCCATATGGAATATCTAAATTTGAAAGTAATGTCACTCTAAAGTGCCTCTGTAGTTTAACTAACATGTAGCATTTTTGAGAATCAGAGTATTTTTTCTATCTAAATACTTTTATTAACATAAGGCTGATATAATTTCAGAATTAAAATAAGTACAACTCTAAACTTTTAAACAACTGCTAAATTTAGTATTTTAAAAAGATTATTTACCTGAGTTCAGTAGGATCATTGATGTGGCTGAAGAAGTATATTGTTGTACCTCTAGTTGAGTGCAATACTGTAAAGGTCCCTGGAACAAAATTGATGTATCTGAGATGTTATCCAGGATGTACTCTTATGCTATTTCTGCAAGCTGCTTTCATCATACTCAGAAGGATTTGTCAAGATGCTTACCTGTTGTGAAATTCAACATGATTTCTTGAGGGTACAATCTAAAGCTGAGTTATGTCATCTCCTCTTAGCACTGCTATATCAGTGTCTATGAGATTGTAATTCTTTCTGGGCTACTCTTTATTCAGCAGTTGCTGTACAAAATGGGGGACAAAACAAATGTATGTCATGTTCTAAGACTACTGTATGTCATATGTATTTACCAAGAGTTAAAAAATGAAAATGTACAAAATGCTTCTTTACGTATAGCCACTTCTATCATAACTCTTAAATACAATTTTCATGTTTGGCTGGTTCAAGTTGGGACAAATAAATCTTCTATTATTTTTCATATACACCGAGCTGATTTATTTTAAGGGTATAAAATTCATGAAGTTGATGCCTCATTAACATTAAGCTTTTAAAATGGAAAATTATTTAATTTCTATAACTAATTACCTACAAATCACCTGTGCACCATTCTTATTTTATATTCCTTTACAAGGATTTTTCAGCATGTAAGTAACATGCCAGGGAAGAAATGTATAAAAAACAAACACATGTAGTTTACTTTCAAATATATACAAGTATATACAAATTATTGGTCAGTAATTAAGTGATGGCATTTAAAAAAGAATCCAGCTATAGTGCAGGTGTTGAAATTTTGCATGTGTTGCCATTTTGTGGAATAGTCTTATGTTAATCTGTAAAACTCTTAGTTTTATATAGGACTAGACTGTTACTGACTCCTCTAAATATTTGAAAATTTTGATTGCCTGTTTTCAAGGAAGTCTTGAATTTCTAAAAGTGTTTTTCCTTTAATAAAGTAGTTTTTATATCTAAAAGAGTGATGAGAAAGTCATGACATACCAGCATTTATAAATAATCAACACATGAAATTTGGCATCATATCCTAACTGTGTACATTTTAGTTCCGTTTATAAAACATAAAGCACTTCATGATTATATTGATTTTTGCATCTAAACAAGTACTGAACTAGCATTCATTCATTGATATATTAGTCTAAGAATAAAATTCTCACATTTCAGGGCAGTAATTGAAATTAAGTTAGTATTTTTAAAAATTAGAAGTTAAGCAACACAAAACATGTTAAATACATTATTCCTATTTGTACTCTTTTTTCTAACAAATGTATTCTACTCCTTTCATTCTCTTTATTCTTCCATTTCCCATCCCCACTGGCTCTTTACTTTCTTTCCCTTATCTCCCTCACTCTTTCCCTCTGCATTGAAGTACACTACTTTGAAACATACCTTATTCTTATCTTATCTTTTATCTTTTTTTCTCACAGCTCTTTCCTATTGCATTTTGACTAAGTTTCATGGGAACCTTTCTTTCTTGCAGAACTCTAAATATACCTGACTCTGGTATGCAGTCTCTCAGTATAAGCTTATATGCAGTAGAAGATATAAATAAATGCTCAGTTCAGGTTGAGATTGGTAAAATGGCGACACTGGTCAGCAGTTGGTGAGCTAGCATGTATAAGCTTTTTTTCACAGTGAGCTTTCTTCCTATAAGTTTACTGCAATGGTTTTCTCCTGTCATGAAATCCATTTAAAATACCCACCTCCATGTGGGATGACTGCCTTTATTCCATTGCTTCCCTTCCTTTAGCATGGCTACATAATTTTTTATTCATCTGTGCTGGAAATCAATGAACCAGATATTCTTCTTCTTGCTTCTGGCCATGTACATATTTTCATGTATGCTATTATCAATTGAATTACCATATTATTTTCTTCAATCTTCATTGTTGACATTGGTGTTTTATAATAATGACTATATTAAAAATACTTCTAATAATTTAATATACCATACTGCAGCCCAAACATATTAATTTAGCCTCTATATTCACTCTTGAGTTCCATATCAAACACTGACATTAGGAACTAAAAGTGGAATCCAAGATGTGAAAGTATAAAACTATTAACTTTTTTATATTAACCATCTCATTATTTATTGCCAGTTATTTTGTAATTATTACTTAGGAAAAATATCTATCATTGCTCCATGCCAGCTTTAACTGCAGCTGCAGATTTAAAGGCGAATTCAGACTTCAGCCTTCCCCTGAGGCTGATGGACTTCTCCTTTCAAAGTAGGACACTTCTATCTGATGGCATTAACCATAAAATCCCCCATTTCAAGTCTATGATATCCTGAAGGACAACGGCTCATTTCATTTCTTATCAAGAAATCGGGCAGATCAGTCATATTTCCCGAATCAAATGACATTTCAGAAAATTCATTTGAACCAAAAATGAGGTTTCTTCTTTGCAGATTCCAATTAGTTTAAAAGTGGTTTTGGATGAAAATTTTTGAAATAACTGAGCAGTTCTTGAAAAAAATCCATATTTGTATGTATATGACTATATCAACTTGTATCTCATTCACACATGCCCATCCATGTACATGCACTTACACAAACACACACACACACACACACACACACACACACACACACACACACAGGCTTCCCAAGAACCACAGCTAGCCACCCTATTATGAAATATAAATCTTTAATTTTAGTGATCAGCATTAATAGCAAAATACTTAAGATCTTTCCCTCCTTTTTTTTAAATCCTATTATCGTTGGTATTCCAGTGGGAGCATATGCTCTTGTTTGCTCCCTAAGTACACAAAATTAGCTGCTTATCAGTTGATCTTCTTACATGATCCTTTAAAAACCCTTTGTGTGTGTGTATAGACACCTATGCATCATCCAAGGCCGCTTTCGCCTTTAGAGGAAGTCTAGACAAGCCACCCCCAGCTTTTTTCTTACCCACTCACAGGGGGCTCAGGCCTAATTAAATTGCTCTCAAAGACAAGAAGGGATGAATTTTCTTCTTTCCATCTCCCTTGTCACCCATTTAACTCAGCTGACATTCACTGACTCCTTTTTACTTATGTTCAAAAAAAAAAAAAAAACCCCATATGCGCTCACACACACAAAAGCCCCATAAAGACAGAGTTTAGAGAGCTGGGAGAAGTAGGGAGGGACAGTGTTCGTGAATAAACTCTTAATCTGGTTACTCTGTGTGGTTTATAATTTCAGAAACAAACAATGGAAACAAGGTAGAGAGAAAGTGCCAGAGGAAGGTTTGATTTCTCTTGCTGGCTTCGATTTTATTCCATTAAACGAACACTGAAGAAGACTGAAACACACACAGACACACACACACACACACACACACACACACACACACACATGCAAGCACATACATCAGTGCTTCTGGTCAATCTGTACTGTACCCCTCTGTTTTAGTTTTGTTTTTTTTCTTGGGCTCAAATTAATGAGGACGGTTTCAGAATCTAGGCTGAACAGAGCTGCTAATGTAGCTCTTCCTAAGAGGGGCAAAGGGGAGCTGCAGCCACTTTGGCCAGCCTGCTATTGATTGGACTGGAGGTCACGGGGGAGCGGTGCTGCATTTCTGAACCTGGGGTTCAGGGAGGGGGCTGGAGAGCTTTGGCTAGACCAGACAACAGGAGCCCTGTGCAAGTCAAGCTCCAGTAAGGGCCTAGAAAGCGCCAGGCAATTAGCTTTTGAAGGTCATGGTAAGTTCCCTCCCCCACTTCTCTCTTTTCACCACAGTATCCAACCTTCCTTCCCTCCTCCTCCTTTCTTCATCACCCATACTCCAAACACATCTGAGGAATCCATTCAATTAAATCTCTCTCAGCTCCAGCTGGCTCCTGAGTGAAAGGTCAGTGGAGTCCAGGAGGGAGAAAAAGACACAAGGAGGAGCTAGAGCTTATGGCTGCCTCTGACCCTTCCTCCCTCCTCCTCTGCACCTCCCCAAACTCTCCACTCCCACTTTCTTTCTACCTACCATCTTTAATGATACCCGATGGTCAATCACTCCCCAGCAGTGAGAGACATGCCCTGAAGCATCATTGTGGTAGGGAGGGATCGATCAGGTTCAAAAAAAAAAAAAAGAACAAAAAAATGATAATGATAACCCACAGACATAATGTCAGTTTGTTTGCTGTGCTTCTTGGAGGCCTTTTGCTGTTTGCCTGGACCAGTCAAGCTGCTTGGAGGGGCTGTGTAGTCCTTGGTATTCTTCCCTTCCCACATTTTGCATTTTATCTTGCCTTACAGAGACTCAGTTAGACTGAGGGATACTCTGATTGTTTGCCTGTTTGTTGGCTCCATAAATCAAAGAGAAAAAGTAAAGATTATTAATCCAATTTTTGCTAAGTATATGCTCCAAGTTCACCAAAAAACAGCATATTTAAATATCTGTTCTACCATAAGAAAATATGTTAGATTTTATTTGAAGGCTTCAGCTAGGTATATATAGATTTTTAAAAAAATATTATGACTGTATAGTATAAATTTAAAACATTAATAAAACAATTGAGTGAAAGAATTTATAATATGATAGCAGTTCCAAATGAGAAAGTTTATAGACATTTTGTATACATTCATACACTTGCAAAGATACATTTTTCTTTTGGGGGGGAAGACGAACTTAGATTAGTTATTTCCTCTCATTATTGGCCAAATATTTATTTAAAATAATGTGGGAATGAAAACAAGGTTAGAACAAGGTAATACCATTAATATCAATTTGAACAAGGTGTAGTTTTTTCTTCACGCAATTTAGCATCTGTCATATTGAATATTTAGCATAAATACATTATGTTGCTATTATATACTGTGGCCATACACTTCTAGTCTATTCATATTCTCAAGGCTCTGTACTTTCCCTTTTTTCTACAGTGTGAGGATACAGATTCTAGTATGACTAATATCATACTTGCAATCAGATTTTTTTGTTGTCACATTATTTCCTGCATCATTTGATGAACCAAACTACATTTTCTTATATTCCTATTAAACTATTTGATGATGCTTTTTATTTTCTTGTATAATTGGGTGAGCAATCATGTGATAAACATAAGTTTGGTATGAAACCAAAGAAGCAATGCTAAAAACAATGAATATATTTTCAGGAAAGTTCCTAACATGTTAAATCTTTTAGAAGGAAAAACTGTAGAAACTATATTACTTCTTGTAAATTTTATAACTACAATGATAAAAGATTAAAAGACATATAATAGTTAATGCAAAATAGTTTTCTTTTATAATCTAACATTATGCTTTTTGAAACGTGTGTTAGAGGTAGAAGGTTGTATGTTTAGCTAAGTTAAAAATGAGTGTAATCTGAATTGGGGTTTTGTTGTTGTTTGTGTTGGGGGAAGATTGTGAAAGTAAGACACATGGGGAGAAGTGACATATGTAATAACATACTTTTAAATGCTTCAAATTTAGGGATTTCTCTATAAAATTACATAAGACAATACTTTGTGCCATTTGGTATTTTATAAACCATCTGTCTAGAACTCTTCCATTTATATTTACATAAAATAGAATGCAACATATCTTATGGATGTAGATATTTGTATACATGTGTATGTATGCCCTCACCTATACAGAATTATCTGGTCCTGCCAACTAAGAAATGTGATTATTCATCCTGGTTGTGCCTATCCAATTTAGGTATCTCTCAGTAACTACTTCAATAATTGAAAGAATTCTTGACTCATTCAATGAAGTAAAACACCTATTATGTTTCAGACATTACAACACACTTGCAGAGCACACAAAGGTGAAAAGCCAAAAAACAAACCAACCAACCACAACCACACACACACACACACACACACACACACACACACACACTTCATGCTTTCGTGGAATCAATCCTTGGAAAAGAAGGACTTTGTATAAATAATGATTATAGTGCCAAAGTCAAGAGAGAATTTGAGGTATTATGGGAGCATACAACAGGCCAACTAAATCTAGTAAAAATAAATATCATAATCTGCATTACTAGTCATTGGTTATAGGTCCTATTCCCAGGTAACTCTGGATTTCTGTACACCAGGCAAAATGGCTTTAGTAGTCCAGAGAGAGCTCTCTTAAAAATTGAGGTGTGTCATCGGACACAAAAGCAAAAGGACCCTAGAGAAGGACACAAGTAAACAAAATCAGGTAAGTAACCTTAAGGGATTTGAACTGAGCACTGCCAGTGTCTACTACAGTGATCAAACTGGTGTTTGTGGTTTATATCTTTTTATAGAGACTATACAAGTGGGTGGTTATTTCACTTGCTGATATAGAAAGAACAGGAGAAGGAATATGTTGGGCAAGAAAATGTGAATGAGATGATAAATTATATCTTAGATTGATTAAGTTTGAAATAATTGTGAGACTACTAAAAATGTTCAGTAAGCAGTTGGCTATGTAAGTCTAAATCTCCAGAAAAGTCTGAATAAGAAATTATAGCAAGGTTTTAGGATACAAGTTAATATACAAAAGTCAATATGCCAACAATGAACAAGTGGAATTTGAAATTAAAAATATAATACCAGCAAGTTATTTTGTAGATAGCAACAGAATGATTCTAAAGTTTTGGGAAAGGCAAAAAAACAAAAAACAAAACAAAACAAAACAAAAAACCCCAAACAGAAAACAAAAACAGAATAACCAACACAATATTGAAAAAGTAGAGCAAATTTGGAATACTGTTACTACAATAAAGCTATAGTAGTCAAGATAGCATGGTGTTGGTAAAATAATAGATAAGTGGAACAGAATACAGAGACCAGAAATAGACCCACAAAAATATATTCAGCAAAACAATGGACAAAAGACAGGCTTTTCAACAAATGGTTGAAAGATAGTAATCAAAAATGAGATTGTCTAGTGAAGTAAGAAGTCAGATGAAGTAAGAAGTACTGAGTAATCTCAACACTTTATGGTTAGGTAGGAGTAAAAAAAATTGCAAAGAGAAGCAAAGAGCAGAAAAATCATAGGAGTCTGGTCCCTGAAAAGTTAGTAAATAGAACCTAAATGATGCTGAAATTCAAATAAAATATGGAATTAAAACTATCTTGAACATAGTTTCAGTGAAGAAGTGATGATATTTTGAAGAAAATGAGTTGAGAAGAAAATATAGTAGAGGGGGTTCAGAAGTAAATGAGAAGTAAGAAAATAAAAGATAGCCGGGATCGGTGGTTCAGCCTGGAATTCCGTGCCTTTGGGAGACTGAGGTGAGTGGATTGCCTGAGTCCAGGGGTTCGAGACCCGCTTGGGTAACTTGGTGAGACCTCATCTCTACAATAAGTCAAAAAATTAGCCAGGCGTGGTAGTGCGTGCCTATAGATCCAGCTACTTGGAAGGCTGAGGTGGAAGGATCGCTGGAGCCCAGCAGGTCAAGTCTGTGGTGGCTGCCCTCCAGCCTGGGCGACAGAGTGAGACTCCAACTTAAAAAAAAAAATAAGAAAAGAAAAGATAAAACTCCATGTTCTGAAATAAATGATACAAAGTTTAAAAATATGTACCTTAAGGGCAAATAGTTGTATCAAATGGAAATCAATCTACAGGTACTTTTAAATTAGGAATAACTAAGAGTTCCTGAACTCATCTGATTTAAGCCTAGATAACATCTTTCTTTTGTTGTCTTGTTTTTATGTCTCTAAACATAGTTTGTGTTTTTGCATTCCACACCAGCCCACTTTCTGGAATCAATAAAAATAATAATAATTTTGCATTTTCTTTGCTTTTCTGTGTGCAATTTCTATCTCTTTAGCGCTAGACTTTCTGCCACTGTCTCACTACACTATTAACATATATTTTTCTCTTGAGTTTCTTTCTTATTTTTTTATATTCCTAAGCAGTATTGCACAAATCCAAACAAGCAGGAATTGAAAAGGAAAGATGTTCTTCATTACATAGATATTCTATATGATCTGTAGCTGTTCTATATTAATTATAGTTTCTATTAAGTCTTTCAAATACCCTCTCCTACATGGTATAAAAGGAAGAGATAGGTGGAAGGATGCTATAGATTTCTGCAAATTTAGGCAAGAAAAAAAAATCTTCTGATTAGGATACAACCTAAAAAACGTTTTTCTGCCTAAACTCAAATACCCCCTTTTTAGGGGCATTTTTATGAGTCACAAATGTTTTTTTCTGAAAAGTAATAATCTATGCTCAGGAATGAGATTTGTCTGAAAACCTCAAATCTTTGCTTTTTATTGTATTATATCCATTAATGTAAATTACGTATGTGAGTTTGCATTTATTGAGTGGTTTGCTGGCCATTTTATAATTAGCATCTAAGACAAACAAGAAAAGAGGCACAGTTTGTAGGAAGAAACCCTGGATGACTCAATTTCAAAACTGCTGTCAAGCTTCCCAAAAGTAGGAATAGAAAGCCATAGTCAGAGGTAATCCCAATAATACTATAACAAGTAAAAATAAAAGAAAAATTTACACATGTAAGACTTTTTTAAACCACTCTTTTATACACAGGAAAGCACACTATGTGGCATTCTTTTGTTATAAAAGAATAACACTTTTTAAAACAGTATACTTGTGAAGGGCTTTGTGTACTTATTTCCTGTTATACACTATATAGTTTAGTGACATTTTCTTCTTCTTTTTTATTTGACTCAATTTTTTTAATTTTAAAGATGTGGGATACTTCTTTTTATTTATCTTCTTCCATATTTCCCTGCTTCCTACCCTCAGGGATCCTTTCCCCCTCTTTCTTTTTCTTTCTTTCTTTCTTATTCTTTCTTTCTTTCTTTCTTTCTTTCTTTCTTTCTTTCTTTCTTTCTTTCTTTCTTTCTTTCTTTCTTTCTTCTCTCTCTCTCTCTTTTCTTTCTTTCTCTCTTCCTTTCTCTCTCTTTCTTTCCTCTCTCCCTCCCTCCTTCTTTCCTTCCTTCCCTTCTTCCCATCCTTTATGTCCTTCTTTATTTCCTTTTTCTCAACACCATCTTTTTTATTATTGAAGTCTGCTTATTTCTTAATTTTTGCCATGAATTGCATGTTTGTATATACCCCCAAATTTACATGTTGAAGTTTTCATCCCCATGTGATAGAGTTTGGAGATGAGGTATATAGAGTTAGATTAGATCATGAGGCTGCTGCCCTTAATGATAGACTTAATGTTCTTAAATAAAAGGAGGAGACATAAGATTTCCTTGTCTCTCCACTTCTACCTACCAAGGAAAAGGCCATGTGAGCACACAGCAAGTAGATGGTTGTCTACAAGACAGAAAGAAGGTCCTCACTGGAACCCCAATTTACTGGAATCTTGATCTGGACCTCCCAGCCAAGAACTGTGAGAAATAAGTATCTGTGATTTAAGCCACCCATTTTGTGGTATGTTGTTATAACAACTCAAGCAGACTAATAAAGCATCTTTATTAAGTTGGAGGTCCCCAAACTGAGTATATGATCAAGACAAATATGAATCATTTTATAGATGGGTAAAGTATTTGTTCGTTAGTTTATTTTTTCTAAAAGCAGAATGTAGGCAATATAGGTGATAATTACAATGCAAATACTATACGGGTAATATTCTTAATATTAGTATGAGAAGTTGAGGGAATGTTAAAAATTCTATTGTAGTCTTGACTTCCAGACTTGGGAAGATATCATGTTGATGGAGAGGAAAAATGTTTATTGACAGATATCTTCTCTGTCAGGTAGGAGGGCAAAAGTGTCTCCCTTTGGAAAAATGAATAAAACATTTGGGGACAGTAGATAGCATTGAGAAAATTTTTTGTTATTGTTTTTTTTTTTTTGGTTGGAACCTTATTCTGTCTCCCAGTGTGTGGTGTGGTAGCACATTCATAGCTGCTGCAGCTCAACCTGTTGGGCTCAGGCGATCCTTCCACTTCAGCATTCCAAGTAGCTGGAACTTCAGGCATGTGCCATCATGCCCGACTAATTTTATTAAATTTGATTTATTGTAGATATGAGGTCTCACAAGTTGCCCAGGCTGGTCTTGAACCCCTGGGCTCAGGCATCTGCCTCCCAAAGTGCTGGGATTACAGGCATGAGCCACTGCATCTGGCTTTTTATAATTTTTTGTTTTTTTAAGAGATGAGGACTTGCTATGTTTTCTAGGCTGTTCTCAATTGCTGGGCTCAAGTGATCCTCTTGCCTTAGCCTCCAAAATTTCCAAAAGAAGACAGATTGCACCCAGATCATTTTTTTGGTTAGTTTAAATCAGCTATATTCCTCTTTCTAGAAAGATTTATCACATAGTAATAATAATAAATATTAACATCGACAATTATTAGCATTTTCTGTGCCAATAATTATGCTAAGGGCTTTCATACATTTTCTTATTAAATATATAATCATACAAATACTTATGCTTAATTTATTTAATTTTCTTGAAATTACAAGTATATATAGTAAATTTGTTCTAAATAGAGAGTGAATATATTCATAGTTTTTTAATATCTATAATCATTACTCAAGAAAACTTAAGAGAAAATAAAATTTTCTTGATCAGGCTTAAGGCCTTGTTTATTTATCTCAAAAATGATATTATAACTCCACTCAGGTTTTACTGTGGTAATCTCCAAGGCTAATATTAGCATCACATGTTTGTGTGAAGTACTCACATATATAATATAGCGAAGTAAATAAGGTCTTTTGCTCTGGTAATAGAAACAAATTCATGAAATCTGTTCTTGGATTTAACTCTGAAGCTCCATGTAACCCATGACACCTTGACATAGCCATCAATAGTTCAAAAGTATTTTATGGATGAGTTTCACAGAATACCATGAACAACTAATACAAAGATCCCTTGGTGATATAAGTGTTAAAAACTCTAATTGTGTGTTGGTTGGACAATACATTGCTACCAAATTAGTTATATTAGGCATAGGGAAGTGTAAGCTTTCTAGAAAAATAAAATATAATAAAGTAAATATTATTTATTTAGTGTTTTAACATAAAAATTCTCATTTTGCTTAATATATTGAAAAATTAGCATTTAAATTATTGTCTTACAAATCGAAATAATTATTTTCAAGAAATACTGTTAGTGACCACTATAACAACCACAAAATAAAGTTTTAGAAGCATAGCATTTCTTCCAAAGGTCACCTAGACAAAGGCAAATTTCACCTTCTCCATGTTGGACATTTTAGACTGGATGTCTAGTATTTGCTGCTCTGGCTCCCTCATTCATCTGCACTAGTTGTAACAACAGACCAAATTTTTATTTAAGAAATCATCCATTTCTATTTCAACCATACTGTTTAGACACAATTTATGTATTCATTTATTCACTCATTTAAAAATTATTGCATGACTGATATGTGCCAGGCAGTATTCTAGAACCACAAGATATTGAAATGAACAGCATATATATAATATGCGCCATACTTACCCATGGATGATAAAAGGCTTTAAGATAAAAGGGGATGTTTGTTGGGGTGTATGAGATACAGAAGCTCTTCCACTGGATTGAAAAGTGGAGATGTGAAGTATGGAGTACCAACAGCCATCTCACCATTATGTAGGGTGCCGGTAGCCTATAATAAGGACAACATGGAAGAAGACAGAGCTAAAAAATTTAGGTGAAAACAAACAAACAAAAAAAAGAAAAAAATATTATGGCATTTTCTGAGATTAAGCCATGATTGAAGTTGGAATTATTCTTGAAGATATGTGAGTTAGTGAACTTTATTTTTAGGCTATTATAAATTAGGTTTTATAACACTTGGAACTGAAAGAATCTTAATTTATACAGCAAAATTTTCAAGATGTTAAGATAAAAATGAAATTGTTGATAAATATATTCTTGAGTCTAAAACTTAATGAGTAACATTGATCTACATTAATATTATTTATATTAATATCTATAATAATCATAAATAGAAATAATGTTATGCCAAGAATAATGATTGATTTAAAAGTCTACTATATTTTCTTTCTATTTTTTACATGTCAAAATTGAGTGAAAAGCACTGGCAACTTTTCTTGACTATTTATAAGCAAGAGGAGAGATTTAGCTAAAACTAGAATTTAGTGCTCAAAATTATAGTATATTTTGTGTTTAAATTCTTATTGCATTATATAGTTCCTGATTTTTCATTCTAAAGATGTGGTTTGTGTTGGCAAAAATAAAACTCTTAAATTTTAAGAAATTATCCATCTCTTCATATCTTTGCACCTAGACTAAAATAGCTAGACTCAAATTATACCTGGACTATATTATTGTCTATATTAACTACATTTAGACATATACATATTTGTTAAACTTTTGATTTAAAGCTAATTTCTACAATTCTTTGACCTATCTATAGTCTAAAGCTCCCCAAGTGTTGATGCCTCATTAAATCCCATGCATATGCAAGCAAAAGCTGACCATATATTCAAGAGTGTATTCTGTCTGACATACCTAATACGTCCATTGTGAACTACTGAAAATTAAACATTCTACAATCACTTCAGGCTCTCATAGAATTTTTTTCTCCCCCTGCCAAATTGAATCATTTATTACTTTATTTTCAAAACTCTGTTGACCTTGATATGTCTAATTGAAAATTGCAGAATTTAGAAACATTGAATTACACATAAAATGGGCCCAGTGGTGAAATCGTGATTACAAAATTTTCTGACATACTGTTGTTTCCCTTTACAACATAAGGTTCATTGAATAAACGTTCTGAATGCTTACCATAATATTTGCATCTTGCTTATAACAAATTGCTAACCGGTAAGTTTATGGGGTAACATATGGGTCTCAGTTCTTTAGTTGGCGGCAGTTAAACAAATCCTACATTTTTGCACACAAATAAATGCTTGAGAAAGAAACTACCCATTTTATGAAATCATATGTCCACTTGGATGTAGGTCAGCAAGGACTTGCTAGTGTGCTAGTAGCCATAAAAACCTGCCCTATGCTAATTACTATTTAGTTGCAGGGGTTGATTCAGCTACTATGCATACGTTATGGCCCATATGTACAAACCTTCCCATTTGTGGAGAGGCCAGATGGGCCATCCCTAAGCACGAACCTTTTCTGCTACATGGATTAACTATAAAAGATTTAAATTGCATGCTTTTTTAAAAAAATAAAATTATCCATTGTAGTGCCCATTTTGTTATAGTTATTAGAGACTTTTAATTCAGAAAGAGTAGAAAATGCTATTTAGTCTTGCAGAATTTTTGCAAATAGGCCATCACTTTCACATTAAAATACATATTAAACCATCCTTCTTTCTATTTCACAATTTTTCTCATATATTGTAGATTAATTTGTTTGAACAGGGTACTGTTGATTATATATAATTATTATTAATATGTGCTGTATTAAAAAGAATATGTATATATAGGAATTTATCTTTCCCAAAACATAGATTGAAATTAAAGTTTATTTCTATGGAAGAGTAAAATATTAAATTTTCTATAAAAGTAGAATTTATAAAGTCCTTATTGCTGGAGATGACTTATCTGGGAAAATATTTCAGGTACAAAAGTAGATAAATAAAATAAATAATTTTTATCAATTTTTTGAAGCAAAAATTATGGTAACCAAATAATTATATGGCAAAATCACCATAAAAGGTATAAAGGGCATATATTCTTGGTTGATGTTTTGCCATTGCATTTGAATATAATATAATTTTATATAAAAATTCTGAATTAATGCTTTTCAAAATTTTGTATCATGATCTATTAGTCTTAATTAGTATAGGGTGAATTATACATTTGATGTTTTTATGATTATATGACTTATTAACTAAATCTGAAATCTTATAATTAAATTTCCAAGGATATTGTATAATATACAATTATTAAAATGTCAATGTCCTCATAACCTTCTCCATTTTATAATTGATTTTAATTGAAACATATAATTTTTAAAATTTATTCAGGAGCTGGATGCGATGGCTCACACTTGTATTTCCAGTACTTTGAGAGGCAGAGACAAGAGAGTTGCCTGAATCCAGGGATTCAAGACTAGCCTGGGCAAATTGGTGAGACCTTGTCTCCACAATAAATAAAAAAAATTAGCTGGGCATAGTGGTGAATGCTTGCAGTTTCAGTTACTTGAATGACTGAGGCAGAAGGATGACTTGGGCCCAGTAGGTCAAGACTGTGGTGGCCGTGAGCATGCTACTGCACTACAGCCTGGGTGACAGAGTGAGACTCCTATTCAAAAAAATAAAAAAAATGTATTCAGGAAAAGCAGTAAAGCAATTTAATTAAAGTAAAGTAAGTTACCAAGCTAAAGAAATAAAACTAAATATTAAACTCTAATAGTTTAAAATTTGTATGTTAAAATAGCTAAAATCTGTATGTTTACCAAATTCTATCAATTTCATCATCAAGACTCCGAATCATCAGATAAGATAATTCACTATTACTCATTAAACATTTTAAATGCAGTTAAGAAAATACAAATAAAAAAGTGATGAACTTTAATAGTTACAAAGAACTTTATTAATGTATTCAGGCCATAAAGTTTACAGATTTCAAAAAAGTATATGAAAATATAAACACTAAAGGAATGAAAAGGAAGGAGGAGTGTTAAAATTTACAAATAAGACACTAGAAACTTCTAGTGATTGTGCAGTAGTCTATAATGAGAACAGAAGTGCCTTGCTTTTAATGAATCATTTACCTTTTTGACATTATTTTCTATCCTTTATCCACCAAAGTTCCTATTTATTAAGTATTATTTTAGAGGATAGATTAGTGAAATACTATAATCTTTCATAAACAAATGATTTTGCTATAAGAAGAAAATAAAAGCAAAAATAAGTTCATAAATCAGTTGTTGAAAATTCTAAGTATATCAAAGAATGCCTCTCTTTTGGCAATATTATGAAAGTTTTTTTAATGAGAATTGAGTCTGCAAGTTAGATGAGTCAAGTTATGAAGTTGTTTTTGTTAAGGCTATATTTCTGTATTGCTTTGATATAGAAAAGCATTCAGTTTTTAAAGTAATGCATAACTGTAATTTGATTAATACATTTAATTTGATTAATACTTTAAAACGTTCTGATTTTATATACAATACAGAAGGAGAATTTTACACACATAATTTTTTAATCATGTCTTATATTATCTTAGGAATAACACCCAGAATTCAACTTAGTATTTATCAACTTCAGCACTATTGACATTTTGAGTCAATAATTTGTTGTTGTGAAGAGTACTAAAAATATTTAGCACCAACCAATAGAAGTCAGTAGCACTTTCTCAGTTATGGTAACCAAAATTATTTCAACATTGCCAAATGTCTCTTGAAAGGCAAAATCATTGTCAGTTTACCACTGATCTAATCATAAGTATTGATAAACAGTATTTTTTTGTTTTATGTTAAAAGAAAGAAGTCAATAATAGTAAATAACTTTTTTTAAAATTTATTTTTTATAAGATATAAAGGAAAATGTAGTAATTTTCTACTTTTATAATAAAGCAGGACAAAACATAAGGATTTTTGTTTATAATCATTTTTTAAGGACAGAAACACTTAAATCATCACAAAATTAAAAATATCTTGACATGGTGACTTATGCCTATAATTTTAGTGCTTTGGGAGGCCAAGGCAGGAGGTTTACTTGAGGTCACAACTTTGAGAACAGCCTGGGCAATATAGCAAGACCGTGTTTCTTAAAAAAAAAAGAGTTAAAATAGTCAGACATTTTGGTGTATGCCTATAGTCTTAGCTACTCACAAACCTGAGGCACAGGATCATTCAAGCCTAGAAGACTGAGATTACAGTGAGCTATGATTGCGCTACTACACTGCAGCCTGGGTGACAGAGTGAGATGGTATATGCAAATAAATAAACAAATATAAAGCATATTTATCACACTATCTTATTATGAGAGAAAGATATTTTAAAAATTGCACACACAGAATTGACACTGATAAAAATTAATATTGTATTTTGACTCATGCAGATAATATTCAACTATAATGTATACTGGCTCTTATATCTGAATATTTTAATATGATTTAAGCTATATAAACACACTGCTTTCCAAAGTGGTTGAACTAGATTACCTTCCCATCAACTGTAGAAACCTTCCCTTTACTCTTCGGTTTCACCAACACCTGTTGTTTTTTTTTTTGCCTTTTTAATGATATCCAAACTGAAAGGTGTGAGATGTTACTTCATTGTAGTTTTGATTTGCATTTCTCACTAGTGAAGCTGAGCATTTTTACACATATTTGTTGGCCACTTGTATGTTTTCCTTTGAGAAGTGTCTGCTCATGTCCTTTGCCTACTTTTAAAATGAGATTATTAATTTTATTCTTGCCAATTCATTTGCATTCCTTATAGGTTTTGGGTGTTAGACCACCATCAGATGCACAGCTTGCAAATATATTTTTTCATTCTGTGAGTATTCTCTTTACTCTCTTGATGGTTTCTTTTGCTGTGCGAAACCTTTTAGCTTGATAAGGTGCTACTTGTCAATTTTAGACTTTGCTGCATTTGCTTTGGGACTTGGCCATCAATTCTTTGCCTAGGCTGATGTCCAGGAGGGAGTTCTCTAAATTTTTTTCTACGATTCTTATATTTGAGGCTTCACATTTAAGTCCTTGATCCATTTGAGTTAATTTTTGTATATGATGATAGGTAGGAATCCAGTTTTATTCTTCTGCGTGTGTGGTTAGACAGCTTTTCTAGGACCATTTGATAAATATGATTTCCTTTCCCCAATGTTTGTTTTTGTCAGTTTTGTCAAAGATGAGTTGATTGAAGGTACATCGTTTTATTTCTGGATCCTCTGTCCTGTTCTATTGATTTATATGTCTATTTTGTACCAGGACCATGCTGTCTTGATTACTGTAACCTTGTAGGAAAGTTTGACAAACTTGGGAGGGTGATGCCTTCATCTTTCTTCTTTTTGCTGATTTCTTTAGCTATTCGAGTTCTTTTTTGTTCTCCTATGAATTTTTATGTTGTCTTTTCTAGGTCTGTAGAAAAGCAATGCTGGTAGTTAGGTGGGAATTGTATTGAATTGGTAGATTGCTGTTCATAGAATGGATGTCATGATGGCATTGATTCTTTCAATCCTTGAGAATGGGATGTTCTTCCATTTGTTTATGTTGTTTTTGGTTTCTTTGAGAAGTATTTTGTAGCTCTTATTGTAAACATCTTTCACCTCTTTGGTTAGATGATTGCTGAGATATTTTTTGTGTGTGACTATTTTGAATAGACTTTTAAAAATTTGATTTTCATCCTACTTGTTATTGGTGTATAGAAATGCAACTGAGTTTTGCATATTGCTTTTGTATTCTGAGACTTTGCTGGAGTCATTTAACAGTGTGAGGAGGTTTTTGACAAACTCTTTAGGATTTTCTAGGTATATAATCATATTGTCTGCAAAGGCTGGAAAATTTAACTTTCTCTTTTCCTATTTGAATACACTTAATTTATTTCTCTTAATGATTGCTCTGGGTAGGACTTCTAGTACTGTGTTAAATAGGAGGGTTGAGAGTGGACATCCTTGTCTTGTTCTAGTGCTTAGGGAGAATGCTTTTAGCTCCTGTCTGTTAAGTATAATGTTGGCACAGGTTTGTCAGATATTGTTCTTATTATTTTGAGAAACGTTCCTTCAGTGCCTAGGTATTTGATGGTTTTTATCCGTAAGGGATGTTGGATTTTATTGAATGTTTTTTCTGTGTCTATTGAGATAATCATGTGGTTTTGGTTTTATACCTTTTTATGTAGTGGATTATATTTATTGATTTGCGTATGTTGAACCAGCCTTGCATCTTGGGAATTAAGCCCATCTGGTAATCATGGATAACTCTTGAAATGTACTGTTGGATGCAATTTGCCAGAATCTTGTGAAAAATTTTGCATCTATGTTTATCAGGGAAGTTTGCCTGATGTTTACTTTCTTGGTTGTGTCTTTGCCACTTTTGGATATCAAGATATTATCTTCAGAGAATGAGTTAGAGAGAATTTTTTCCTTCTTGATTGCTCAAAATACTTTTAAGAGGATTGGTATCAGTTCTTCCTTACATGTGTTGTAGAATTCAGCTGATAAACCATCTGGCCCAGGGCTTTTTTGTGGAGAGGTTTCTTATTACTGAATTGATATTGATCTGTTAGGGTTTCAATTTCTTCCTGTTTCAATTCAATCTTAGCAGGTTATGTGATGCCAGTAATTCCTCCATTTCTTCTAGAGTTTCTAAAAGAAACTTCTCTATTCTTTACCAAAAGAAACATCACCGTTTTCATTTCTAATTCTGTTTTTTTTCAAATTCATTCATTCTCTCTCTGTTTCTCTCTCTCTTTCGCTCTCTCTCTCTCTCTCTCTGTGGCTATGATTCGAACAATCTTATTTATCTTTTCAAAGAACCAGCTTGTCTTCTCATTGATCCTTTGTATGATTTTTTTTTTTTTTTTGGTCTGTATTTCATTTGGCTATGATTCTATTTTGATGATTTCCATTTTTCTACTAATTCTGGGATTGGATTGCTCTTGTCTTTCCAGTTCCCTTAGGTGCACTGTTAGACTGTTTAATTGAGATTCCTGTATTTTCTTTCTTTCTTTTTTTTTTTTTTTGAGTTGGAGTCTCACTCTGTCACCCAGACTAGAGTGCAGTGGCCACTCCCGGCCACTGCAGCCTCGACCTGCTATGCTCCAGTGATCCTTCCACCTCAGCCTTCCAAGTAGCTGGAACTACAGGCGCGCACTACCACACCCGGCCAATTTTTTGATTTATTGTAGAGATGAGGTCTCGCCAAGTTGCCCAGGCAGGTCTCGAACCTACGGGCTCAGGCAAGCCACTCACTTCGGCCTCCCAAAGCGCGGGATTACACCAAGCCTGGCCTCCTGTATTTTCTTGACATGTACATGCAATGTTGTAAACTTCCCTCTCCGAACCACTTTTATGGTACCCAAGAGGTTTTGGTATATTGTGCCTTAGTTTTTGTTTGCTTCTAGGAATCTTTTTATTTCTGTCTTAATTTTTGTGTTAACCCAAAAGTCCTTTAGGTTTAATTGCTATATATTTGTGTGTTTTCAGGGAAGGGTTCCTGTTAGTGATGATATTTATTTTAATTCTGCTGTGGTCTGAGAAGATGCTTGGTATGATTTCTACCTTTTGAAATATGTTGATGCTTGCTTTATGCCTCAGTATGTGGTCAATCTTAGAGTAAGTTCCAAGTGTTAATGAGAAGGATGTATATTCTGTGAGCATTGGGTGAAGTGTTCTGTAGATGTCTACTAGATCCAGCTGACTGTCAAGTTAAGTTTCTGAATATCTTTGTTAGTTTTTTTGTCTCAGTGATCTGTCTAAGGATGTTAATGGGATGTTAAAGTTTCCAATTATAATTGTATGATGGTCTATGTTCTCTCTTAGTTTAGATAGCATTTGTTTTATAAATCTTGGAGCTCTTAGGCTGGGTGCATATGTATTCAAGACGGATATTTCTTGATGGTGAATTGAGACTTTTATCATTATGTAGTGTTCTTTTAAAATTTTATTGGCTTAAAGTCTGTTTTGTCTGATATAAGAATAGCTGCTGCTGCTCTTTTTTGTTTCATTTGCTGGGAAGCTACTTCCCAAGCCCTTTACCTTGAGCCTGTGGGTATTATTTGCAGTGAGATGGGTTTCCTGAAGGAGGCTGAAAGATGAATCATGCTTCTTTATCCAATTTGACATTCTATGTCTTTTGAGTGGTGCATTCAGACTTTTCACATTTGGTTAATTTGATACATAGGGGTTTGTTCTGGTCATATTGCTATTAAAAGGCTGATTAGCATTTTAAACTTTGTATTTGATTTGGATGGTCTGTACACTCTGTGTTTATATATGCTTTTGCAATAGGTGACAACATCCTTTCATTTCTGTGCTTACGACTTTCTTAGGCATCTACTGAAGGGCTGATCTGGAAGTGGCACATTCTCTTAGGGATTGGATGCTTGGTTAGGTAGGAAATTTTTGGCTGGAATTGCTTTTCTTTAAGAATGTAACAGATGGGGCCCCAACCCCTTCTGACTTGTAGGATTTCTGCTGAGAAGTCTGCTGCAATTCTCATGGGTCTTCCTTGGCAGGTGGTCTGTCCTTTCTCTCTAGCTGCCTTTAGAATTTTTTCTTTCATGCTTACTTTGGCAACGTGGATTGTTATGTGCTTTGAGGATGGTCTTCTCATGTAATACCACACAGTAGTTCTCTGAACCTCTTGTATCTGCATGGCTGCCTTTCTAATGAAATAGGGAAATTTTCTTGGGTGAAATTTTGGAAGACTTTGGAAGACTTTCCAGGATGTTCTCAGCTTCCCCTTCTTTCTCAGGGATGCCAATCAACCATAGATTTGGTCTCTTTACATAACCCCAAATCTCTCATAAACTTTGCTCATTTTCCCTACAACTTTTCTTTTTGTTTTTTGTGAGACTGGGTTATTTCAATAGTTCAGTCCTCAAGCTCTGAAATTGCTTCCTCTGACTATTGACTTTACAGTTAAGGCTTGATGTGTGTTTTAAAATTCCAGGAGGGAATTCTTCATTTCCAGAAGTTCATTATGGTTATTTTTTAGAATGGTGAGGTCAGCTTTCACTTCCTGCACTGTCTTTGTGGCCTGGATGATTTGCATGCCCACTTTTTTGTGGATCTTATTGAGTAGTATTGCCATCCACAGTCTGAATTCTATGTCTAACACCAGGGGCAGGTCATTTTGAATGGGTTCCATTGTTAAGATCTGGGAATCTCCTTTGTGAATGTTGACTCATTAAGGCTATGGGGATTACCAGTGTTTTTTTGCTGATTCTTTCTCCTCCATGAGGGCAGACTCTTCTTTTTTTATTATTTTCTAAATTAGATGATGTTGCTACTCTGGTCTCCTTGTGGGTGGCCAGTGGCTAAAGAAAGGGAGGTGAACTGGGCAGAAACTGTCTGGCACTGCCTCACTGGTTTGGCAGGGATGAGCCATGTTTTCTCCGCTAGCTCAGAGGTTTTTCTCTTTCTTTGGAACAGGTGCCAGGGGCCCTGGTTGGAACTCTGTTGTCCCCTTCGTTAGCATGTATGTCTTATCAGTAGGATTGGCAGGAGGGATCTGACCATGGCTCTACTCTGACACAGATGCTTTTGAGGGTGTGTAGTCGTCTCCTTCTGTCTGGGCAAGACTACCCCTTTCACCCATGAATAGAAGGGAACATCTGTCTTGTTTATGGAGAGTTGCTATTCTTTCTCAGTCTGTCAGTGAGCAAGGCCATTGCTGCCATACTGAACAGAGGAGCCCACCTACTGGTTCCAACTCTGCTCTGTGGGAGGGGCTGTTACAATGATGGCAGCCCCCTGAGGTCAAGCTGTGTCTACTTTCCTGATCTGGGACAATGGATGCCGGCATCAGAGAAATGTCCCTAAAGTGGCCCCCTCACCCCTGATAGGTGTTTGGAGAAAGAGGAAAGTGGGAGGAATAGTGCATCAAAGACCACCCATGCATGGTGTTTTCTATAGAGCCTCTCCATGGACAATTGAAAACTATGGTGCTCAGGCTTCCTGGGAACTGGGGTTCTCCAGACTTGACATGAATTTTGTCTATGCCTCTGTCTCATTTTAGGGAATCCCTCTGCATTCAGTGGGGGAGGAGTGTGTGGAAGGACCTGTGCTGTCCCTCCCTTGGCTGGAACTGCAGAGGCCTGCCTGAGGTGTGTAAAGAAGAAAAGTTGTTGCTTCCACTCACCTTTCCTTCTCTGAAGATGCTCTCCTATCTTAGTTGGGGCCACTGTTAGGAGTGATGGGGGCTTGGAACTGTCTGCCCTCTGCATTCTATTGTCTGTTTGATTGACCTCAGCTTGAGTATTCAGGTCAAATTTAAAAACCCTAGGGCCACTTCTCCATATAGATTTATTTACTGAGAGCTGCAATAGTATGATGTTTTTAGTAGTCCATTTTGGTTTTCCCTCCCCCTTAATATTTTGACTTTTGGTTGTCACTATCTAGACAACTATCTACTTTAAAATTTCTCTCATAATTTCCATTCAGTATGATAATTTCCATTTAATATAAAGACCTTATCAGATAACTGATCTGCAGAGAGCAGCCATAGAGTTGGGACACAGAATAATGGTAACTGCCAGAACCATAGGAGCTAAATTAATACAACTATAAACTTCAAAATATTTGCCAATCAAATAACACACTTCTAAATAATCCATTAGTCAAAAATGTAATGATATGAGGGTTTTTAAAAGATTTGAACTAAATAATAATAAAAATAACAACTTATAAGAATGGTTGAGACAGAGTTAAAGGGGTGCCTATAGGTCAAAATATTTTTAAATGAAAAAATAGTAAGAATAATTTGAAATCTATTATTAAGACTTTTAAAAAATTCAAAAAACTAAGCTCAAAGTAAATAGAAGAAAGAAAGTAATAAAGATAAGAGTAAAATTTAGTGAGATATGTTATGTTTAACATCAAAAACAACCCCAAAATTAGGCTCTTCAAAAAGGTCAAGCCGGGCTCGGTGGCTCATCCTGTAATCCCGCGCCTTTGGGAGGCTGAGGTGAGTGGATTGCCTGAGCCCGTGGGTTCGAGACCCGCCTGGGCAGCAAGACCTCATCTCTACAATAAATCAAAAAATCAGCCGGGCGTGGTATCGCATGCCTGTAATTCCGGCTACTTGGAAGGCTGAGGCGGAAGGATCACCGGAGCCCAGCAGGTCGAGGCTGCCAGTCTGGGCAACAGAGTGAGACTCCAACTCAAACAAAAAAAAAAGGCAGTAAAGTTTATATGCCACTAGGTAGATTGTCCAAGAATAAAAGGAAAAATTAATGCACGAGAAAAAGAATGGCCATCATTACAGATTTTACAGAAATTACAATAAAAATAAAGGCATTTTAAAATCAATCTTATTCCAATAAATTAACAGCTATTTCAATAAATTAACAGCTAAAATGAAATTGATAAATTTCTTGAAAGACACAAATTCCCAAATATGACCAATTAAAAAAAACTTTAAAACCCTCTTTCCAATGAAAGAATTTAATTATAGTTGCTACAAAGAAGACTCTAGATTGATTACCTGGTAAAATCTATCAAACTTTTATGGACAAACTATGATCAATTCAAACATATAAAAATAAGGAGTAAGCACATTTCAACTATTTTTATAAGGCTAATAGATCCTCATACTAAAATGAGACAATTTATAAGAAAAGAGAACTATAAAATCCTTTATAATAATAGAGGCAATAATCATTTGAAAATTTTAACAAATTTTTTTTTTTTTTTTGAGTTGGAGTCTCACTCTTTCGCCCTGACTGGAGTGCAGTGGCCGCTCCTGGCCACTGCAGCCTTGACCTGCTGGGCTCCGGCTATCCTTTCGCCTCAGTCTTCCAAGGAACTGGAACTACAGGCGCGCGCTACCACGCTCGCCTAATTTTTTGATTTATTGTAGAGATGAGGTCTCACCAAGTTGCCCTGGCGGGTCTTGAACCTGCGGGCTCAGGAAATCCACTCACCTCAGCCTCCCGAAGGCGTGGGATTACAGGTTGAGCCACCAAACCTGGCTAAATTTTAGCAAATTTAAGTCAATAATAAATAACAAAGAAAATACATGAAAATCTGTTGGACTTATTCTGGCAATGCAAGGTTGCTTTAAGCTCCAAGATATCACAATATATATGATTCCTTATATAATGAAATAAAAGGGAAAAAAATATGACAGCATCTTTTAAAGATGCAGAAAAGGGATTTTATTAAAAGTCTCTACCC
This sequence comes from Carlito syrichta, assembly GCF_000164805.1. Lineage (NCBI taxonomy): Eukaryota > Metazoa > Chordata > Mammalia > Primates > Tarsiidae > Carlito > Carlito syrichta. The sequence goes on along the minus strand of NW_007065746.1, from coordinate 4,305 downwards.
ATTCAAGGTTAAAGAAAGAATTAAAGAAAAATAAAATAAACTTCTCAGCAAAATAAGACTATCGGAATAAAATTAAAATATCTTAATCTGATTAAGGATTTTAGAATGAGAGAGAGAGAAAAAAAACTTTAGACAAAAATTTTATCTCCTCCAAATGATCTACCTAAGACTAAGGAGAAAATATGAATAGTGGTTTCAGGAGTCTGGGCAAGATGGTGATGGGGTAACCCGGTGTCTGAAGCCCTCTGCAAGGGAGATCTGCAGTGGGTCTCTGACTCTCACAACGGGGGGCTGGAGACCCCAGCATCGCAACCTGCTCTTCAGACAGAGCTTGGCTGTTGTCACCACTGGGACATCACAACGACTAGACAGTTACTGCCGTGCAAACAGTCCCGCCACCGCCACAGCCCCTCCCCCCGCTGCTGCTGCCGTCGCCACCGTGGCCTTTGTGACGGGTAGCACAACACACCACCCGGGCCCGGCGATCCACACCAAACCCCTTCAGGGAAGATCTGCTGGGATCGCTGCCACCTCTCCTGCATCCAAGACTGCCCTGCCTGCCTGGCTTGGGGTTCCTGTTGCCTGCTCAGAGGCAGGCAGCCATCTTGTTCCTGTCCGGCCCCAACCCCTCTGGGGCGAGCAGCTGAGATAGCACCACCTGCTGGCGATTCAAGGTAACAACACCGAAACGGGAGAAACAAGCTTGATAAAGACATAGACCAAACTGCTGAACGGAGGTTAATCTGAACTGTCCTTCACAGTAGATCAGGGGCAACTGACCCTAACTGCAAACTAATTTACCAGCTTGAAAAGAAAACTAGAAATCAGACCTGAAAGGACATTGGACTTAAACGAAATGTCTCAGAGTGTGCTTCATTAATTCTATTAGTTTAATGACTTAATTCTATTCCTACTGTATTGTTCCCTTTTTTCTTTTTTCCTTTTCCTTTTCTTCTCTTTTCTTCTTTCTGTAAACCATATCTTTGTATAGAGGAACGGCACACTAACAACGTGGTTGGTTAGCTTGTATGTTAGCATCACTATATGATCTATTTTTATTTTTTATTTTCTTGTATGAGAGTTGGTTCGTCTGTAGCTGTGGTCTATTGTTTTTAGGTTTCAGTATAGGCCTCTCTCTCTATTTGTTGGCACACTCATTTGTTCCCCCCTTACTCCTCTATCTCTCCACTCCCCTCTTCAACCCACTATCTGCTCCATTCTCTCCCCTCTGCTAACCACATTTTATTTCAGGGAGTAAACCTACAGCCCCACTGCATGGACAGACTCCAGGGCAGTGGGAAGCGGGTTCCACATTATCCACACGTCTGTCAGCGAATACCAGGACCTGCAGACAGATTTTGAATCACAGCTCTCCCCTTAAGTACATCTCAAAACTGCAAAAAGGACCACCTCCAACCTACAGTGTAACTTCAGAACTGAACAAAGTAAGAGGACATACATAAAGAATAGGAGATTGAACAAACAGAAGTAAAACCAATCCCTTTACCCCTGAATAACAGAATTAAAGAAGACGGTGACGTGGAGGGAAGGAAAAAGTAGGGGGGGAGAAACTGCACAAATGAAGAAAAACCAAAAGAAGAATATAGGTCTTACACAGACACCTGGGAAATCAGACACTGAGAAAACAGATTCTGGAATACAGACAATGAAGAGTCCCCAGAATGACTGGTTACATGCAGCAAACCCAGACATCAAGACATTAATGGAGAGAATTAAAAAAATTGAGGAGAGACAAGAGGAAAATAGGAAGGAGCTGATGTCAGAAATGACAGCAGTAAAGAATACTGTGATGGAAATGAACAATAGACTAATAAGCATGGAAAGCAGAATCAGCCAAGCCGAAGAAAGAATCTCAGAGCTCGAAGACCAAAACACAGAACTAACCCAAACTGTCAAAAGCATAGAAAAGAAGCTCAAAAAGACAGAACAAAACCTGCAAGAGATGAATGATCACTTCAAGAGACCAAACCTAAGAATAATTGGGCTTCCTGAGGCAGAAAGAGAAACCGAAGCCACACTGGAACAAACATCTCATGAAATAATTCAGAAAACTTCCCTCATCTCATTCATGATGAAAATTCAACACAGAGATTCAGAGAACCCCTGCAGACAACAACGAGAGACCAACTCCCAGAC